>NC_079212.1:106653090-106953090 GCF_029633865.1 Lampris incognitus | reverse complement strand
GACATGAGGACAGGTGTGCATTTTTAACGGTTAACAAATACAAAGACCTGCTCAACAATGTCTAATTAGATTAGGTTTAATAAAATTAAAATTTAATGATCCCCAATGACAAATTGCATTGTGCGTTCACTGGGACAAAATAATGTGTGATCATAGGTAATTGGGTAGGTTTCAGTACATTTCACACAGGTGTCCATGTGGCATTAATTTTCTGTTCAGATGTAATAAAGATTATCTGATATTTTAGGGAAAATACTAAAGAGAGCATTCTTCAATGTAATCATCTGTAACGTGGGCCTGTCTAGAATCAAAGTTAAGATTAGGTATTATTTTCCTATATTATTTACGGACTAATGTGAACTCTCAAAACGCTTTATTTGAAGAAGTTTGTGTACAAAAGAGAGAACATGACACCCAATTCTGTCTTTGACGAATGGTCAGTTGTGCATCATTAGCACTGCTAACTAATCGTATTGCTTTGCTGTAATGGGTCATGACATAACTTTTTTTTAAACTTTCAAAATAAAATAAATGCATGGTAGAAACAGAGAAGATTGATTTTGATATAAATTAATTATGTTAGTAATAGAAATAAATAGTTTGTACAACTAGTATATGTCTCCAAAAGTAAGATTTTAAACAGAATTGAAAATTTTGTAGACATTGCCATCATTGTGCTACTATTTTCATTTGCCATTGAGTTTCCCCCTACAATGTGAAGTGCTTTGGGTGTCTAGATAAAGCACTATATAAATGTAACCCATTATTATTATTATTATTATTATTATCATTATTATTGTACAACACGTTGGTCAACTTCAATTGTTTTTACTACTACTTTCGGCTGATCCCATTAGGGGTCGCCACAGCGGATCATCCGTGTCCATCTCTTCCTGTCCTCTGCCACACCAGCCACCTGCAGGTCCTCTCTCACCACATCCATAAAACTCATATTTGGCCTTCCTCTTTTCCTCTTCCCAGGCAGCTCCATATTTAGTGTCCTTCTCCCAATATACCCAGCATCTCTCTTCCACACATGTCCAAGTCATCTCAATCTTGCCTCTCTTGCTTTGTCTCCAAACCGTCCAACCTGAGCTGCCCCTCTAGTGTAAGATCTAATGCCGATTCCGTGCCTGTTCTGATGTCAATTATTTTACCACTTCCGTCATTTAGGCTCACAAGGTTTTTATTCTCCGTTAACTCTTCCATCACCATTCCATTGTCAACTTTACCATTACCCCATAACGTGCTATGGGCATTGAAATCACCACAACATATCACTTTCTCTCCTAAATGTACACTGAGCTCATCCATCAATTCTTTCGAAAGCTTCTTACATGGATTGTGAAAGCTAACAACTTCAACATTTCCCTTTCTTGTCCAAACTTCAATTACCAAACAACCCAACTCTGTTCCTTCCCCCAAAACTCTATATTGCATCCCTTGCTTCAAAAATATAATACACCCTACTACTTTGCCCCCATCTCTGCAGAAACTATCATATCCTTTGATAACAAATTCCAGAAGTGGACACCCCGGCTTCAGAAAGTAAAAATCCGACCATGTATTTATTCTAGCCATTCACTAAACAAGGTGATTTCACTCTACCTGGCTGAGGACTTGTGCTAATTAAATTCAGCTCGAGTAGTGTATGGGTGTAACAAAGACATGGCAGGGCTTTTACATTCTGAAGCTGGGTTGTCCACCTCTGGTTGCTGATACATGCACACACACACACACACACACACACACACACACACATATATATATATATATATATATATATATATATATATATATATATACATACATACACACACATACGTATACATGCACACACTCATAGACACACACATATACACTACCGTTCAAAAGTTTGGGATCACCCAAACAATTTCGTGTTTTCCATGAAAAGTCACACTTATTCACCACCATATGTTGTGAAATGAATAGAAAATAGAGTCAAGACATTGACAAGGTTAGAAATAATGATTTGTATTTGAAATAAGATTTTTTTTACATCAAACTTTGCTTTCGTCAAAGAATCCTCCATTTGCAGCAATTACAGCATTGCAGACCTTTGGCATTCTAGCTGTTAATTTGTTGAGGTAATCTGGAGAAATTGCACCCCACGCTTCCAGAAGCAGCTCCCACAAGTTGGATTGGTTGGATGGGCACTTCTTTGAGCAGATTGAGTTTCTGGAGCATCACATTTGTGGGGTCAATTAAACGCTGAAAATGGCCAGAAAAAGAGAACTTTCATCTGAAACTCGACAGTCTATTCTTGTTCTTAGAAATGAAGGCTATTCCATGCGAGAAATTGCTAAGAAATTGAAGATTTCCTACACCGGTGTGTACTACTCCCTTCAGAGGGCAGCACAAACAGGCTCTAACAGGTACTATTTAATGAAGATGCCAGTTGGGGACCTGTGAGGCGTCTGTTTCTCAAACTAGAGACTCTAATGTACTTATCTTCTTGCTCAGTTGTGCAACGCGGCCTCCCACTTCTTTTTCTACTCTGGTTAGAGCCTGTTTGTGCTGTCCTCTGAAGGGAGTAGTACACACCGGTGTAGGAAATCTTCAATTTCTTAGCAATTTCTCGCATGGAATAGCCTTCATTTCTAAGAACAAGAATAGACTGTCGAGTTTCAGATGAAAGTTCTCTTTTTCTGGCCATTTTCAGCGTTTAATTGACCCCACAAATGTGATGCTCCAGAAACTCAATCTGCTCAAAGAAGTGCCCATCCAACCAATCCAACTTGTGGGAGCTGCTTCTGGAAGCGTGGGGTGCAATTTCTCCAGATTACCTCAACAAATTAACAGCTAGAATGCCAAAGGTCTGCAATGCTGTAATTGCTGCAAATGGAGGATTCTTTGACGAAAGCAAAGTTTGATGTAAAAAAAATCTTATTTCAAATACAAATCATTATTTCTAACCTTGTCAATGTCTTGACTCTATTTTCTATTCATTTCACAACATATGGTGGTGAATAAGTGTGACTTTTCATGGAAAACACAAAATTGTTTGGGTGATCCCAAACTTTTGAACGGTAGTGTGTATATATATATATATATATATATATATATATATGTATATACATACGTACATACATACACACACATATTTTTTTTTTTTTCCCCGAAACCATCAATGGTGTTGTGAGTGTTCAACTAATGAGGAGCGGAATATCAACACAGATACAGGAAAAAATATTTAATACATTGCAGTACAGGCCTGTTTCTTGCATCTCGCACTCATCAGCTGCAATGTATTAAAATCTTTTTTCCTGTATCTGTGTTGAGATATATATATATATATACTTGTTGTCCCATCTACAGGTCCTAGACATCAACGTCGGGCTATATAGAGACGACGGGCTGGCAGTCTGCAACAAAGGCAAGAGAAGTCAAGAGAATAAAAAAGAAAATGTGTAGTATATTCGCAAGCAATGGACTAAAAATTTCAATTGAGGCTCACAAAAACCAAATTGACTTCCTCGACATCTCATTAGACCTTAGAAATGGTACATACAGGCCATACATGAAGCCCAACAATACACTGCAATACATCCACAGAGAAAGCAATCATCTGCCCTGTATCTTGAAAAATATCCCAGTGAGCATAAATAAGAGACTCACATGTTATCATCCACTGAAGCCATCTTTAATGAAGCTGTCCTACCCATATCAAGAAGCTTTACAAACATGTGGATATAATTTCAGGCTTAAGTACAATCCACCATCAATTAGTGACAGCCAAAAAAAAAAACCCACTGCAGCAGAAGGTAGAACATCACCTGATATAATCCTCCCTACAGTGACACCGTGGCCTCTAATATTGGAAAACAATTTTTCAAACTTTTGGATGAGTGATTTACCCCAGACCACCAATTAAGAAAAATATTCAACAAGAGCACAGTCAATATTGGCTACAGCTGCATGCCAAATATTCAGCAGGTTATTTAATCCCACAACACAATCATCATGGCCAAGGCACAGACCCCCTCACCGCAACCAAGCACCTCCAACTGCAATTGCCACGTTAAGGCATCGTGTCCTCTTGAAGGAAAATGCCAGACAGAGGGAGTCATCTACCAGGCATCGGTGACAAGAGAAGACAGCTACAGTGTGGACACTTACGTGGGATTAACAGAGGGCCCTTTTAAAATTAGGTTTAATGCCCATATGAGTAGCTTCAGAAATGAGCATGCAAGAAATGCAATGGCCTTGAGCTGACACATTTGGCCATTGGTAGACAAGAATATCAGTTATTCTGTCTCATGGAAAATCCTTGCAAAGAGCAATGCATATTCAATTAGCAGTAAAAGATGTAACCTGTGCTTGGCAGAAAAGTATTTAATTGTTTGCAAACCCGATATGTCCACCTTGAATAGTAGAAACAAATTGGCCACCAGCTGTAGACACCGAAAAAAATCTTAGTAATTACAAGTAAAATGTCTTTATTATCCCCCCTCCCCATTAGATGATACACATGTGACATTTATTAGATGTTGTATTTTTTATATTTTAACTGCCTGCCCTTCCAACTGTGCCCCAACACCACCCCACTATATCTACTCCTACTAATTTCAGCTGCTGCCGTTAGGGGTCGCTACTGCGGACCACCCCACTACATGATATACATAAATTACCCCACTTGACGTGACCTTGTTGTGTTCTAAATATACGCTATTTCAACAGTGCCCTGGTCATTTAAATGTTTTTTCAAAACCAGCCCCAACCCCTTACCCCTTTGGTTGTATTGTTTTCTACTCCACCATTGGTTGCTGTGCATCATAACTACCCACCCCATTGGTTGTAATAGTTCAAATGTTTTCTCCCCTCATAGATTGCTGTCCACCGAAATTAGGGGTGTGACGCGGAGCAACGTAAACTGTGTGTTTTCTTTGTTGAATCACATTTGCAACTGATGAGTGTGCAACGCACAAAACAAGCTTCCACTGCTATGTATTAACAGTTTTTTTCCTACAGCTGATTTACCTGACCTGCATGTCGTTGGACTGTGGGAGGAAACCAGAGCACCCAGAGGAAACCCACGCAGACACGTGAAGAACATGCAAACTCCACACAGAGAACCACCCGGGATGACCCCCAAGGTTGGACTACCCCGGGGCTCGAACCCAGGACCTTCTTGCTGTGAGGCGACTGCGCTAACTGCTGCGCCACCTGTGTGTGTGTGTGTGTGTGTGTGTGTGTGTGTGTGTGTGTGTGTGTGTGTGTGTGTGTGTGTGTGCGCGTGCGTGCGCTTGGCTTGTCCAGGGTGTCTCCCTGCCTGCTGCCCAATGGCTGCTGGGATAGGCTCCAGCAACCCTGAGAGCAGGATAAGCGGTTCCGATAATGCCTGCATGGATGTTATGACTGTGTATCCATGTTACTATGCACATTTCACAGCCTATAATTTGACTTCCACTACTGTTCCTTTTTACCCTGTGTGTAACTTTGGTACCATGTATATGTAAAATGAAACTGTACATTTACTTGTCTCTACACCAGTGTCAGCCAGTCTAACTACCATACACTTTTTGCACTTGACAAAGTGATCCTGATTCAGATATTGAAAATAAAACTTGCTGTTCTTCCGTCTGTCAGCGATGAGGGCAAACCTCCAGAGATGATATAATACTGTTCAGTGGTCTTAAGTAAAACAAGCACAAAGGCTGATTTGTTTCAAGGAGACACCGTCGGGAGATCTTCGCCAAATCTAATGTCAACACCAGATGTATCCTAAGTAGAGCAAATATATTCCCTTAAGAATCCCAAATGTTCAGTATTAATAACAGCGGCTCAGTCATGCACTGTACAGTGATGAGCAAAACATCATTATTTATTCATATGTTGCCAACAAGGCATGCAATGCATACAATGCATATAGAAGTGTGAATATGTAATAATTTAATATAGCATATTTAATATAGCAATTTAATATAACTCATGGTCCCGCTCTCCCCTCATACAACTCCTCCTAAACACTCCCTGCTGCCACCAAATGGTAAGTCCTGAATAGCACGATGACAAGAGTTAATGGTTCAACCTTAGTTACCTAGAATTTACGGTTCTACCAAATGCATGTTGTTGCATTTGTTTTAAAGGTGATTGTGGTTCATTTTCCATAAATCTATTATATAAACCAGCTTAATCCAATTCAAGGTCCTGGGGAGCTTTAGTCTATCTCAGCAGGCATTGAGCAGAAGACACCCTGGACAGCTCGCCTGTCCATCACAGGTCCACTCACAGAGTTGGTAACACACCATTCATGCCAATGCTCAATTCAAATAACCCAGTTTACCGATAATGCATGTCTATGGACTGTGGAAGAAAACTCATGTAAATATGCAAATGCCACATAAATGGACTGTAACCCAACCCAGAGCCCAAATGCTGTGACGTGACAGTACTACATTCAAAACCACAGTGCTGCCCTTATTGTCACTGTATATATAGGCTCTTTTCCCCTACTGATGGAAATGATTTGGTGAAAACATTTTAGTAACTTTTTAAGTGATTTGAATGATATTTTGAATGGTTTTGAAATCTCCTTGGGACATTTAAGTAAAAAAAAACAAAAAAACTAGTCTCTAATAAGTTTAAAAAATACCAAGTTTCAAGCAGAGAAAAATAAATTTAAATTATTCCAAAAGCATATCTGTAAAAAAAAATTAAATTAAATAAAAAAAATAAAATAATATCATGGTATCATTCATTTTATCTGTCAAGTACTAAGCATTGTTTTCAAAAGAATACTTCACCCAAAACAGTATAATTCTAGTTTCAAGGACTCACCCTCTGTAGATTGGAAAGGTGGATGATAAAAGTTGGTACTGGCATGCTTTACAGAGAACAGGGCTTTTGGTCAGCTCAGTCCATGTTAGATAAAATAGAGTTCAGTGGAGACTGTTTTGCATGCAGGCAAAAAGTATCAAAACATATGGATTTGGTCCCCTCTTTGCTGCTGTAACAGCCTCCACTCTTCTGGGAGGGCTTTCCACTGGATTTTGTAACATGGCTTAGGGGATTTGCTCCCATTTAGCCACAAGAGCATCAGTGATGTCAGACACTGATGTTGGGGAGAAGGCCTGGTTTGCAGTTGACGTACCAATTCATCCCAAAGGTGTTTGATGGGGTTGAGGTCAGGGCTTTGTGCAGGCCAGTCAAGTTCTTCCACACCAAATTCAGCAAACCATGTTCTTGTTTTGTGTACAGGGGCATTGTCATGCTGAAACAGGAAAAGGCTTTCCTCAAACTGTTACCACAATGTTGGAAGCATACAGTTCTCTAAAATGTCATCGTATGATGTGACATTAAGTTTTCCCTTCACTGGAACTAAGGGGCCTAGCCCAAACAATGAAAAACAGCCCCAGACCATTATTCCTCGTCCACCAAACCTTACAGTTGGTACTTGACATTGCCCAAGGTGATCTTAGGGCTGCTTGGCCATGAAAACCCATTTCCAGACGAACAGTTCTTGTGCTGACGTTGCTTCCAGAGGCAGTTTGGGACTTCATAGTGAATGGTGCAACTGAGGACTGATGATTTTCACATGCTTCTGCACTCGGCACTGTGATCTTTTGTGACCTACTGCTTCACGGCTGAGCTGTTGTTGCTCCTAGATGTTTCCATTTCACAATAACAGACTTACAGTTGACTGGGGCAGGTGTAGCAGGGCAGCAATTTGACTAACTGACTTGTTCAAAAAGTAGCATCCTATGACAGAGACACAGTGAAAATCACTGAGCTGTTCAGTATGACACATTGATTTTATACATCTAACAGCAAAAGATGTGACTGAAATAGCCAAATCCGCTAATTAAAAGGGGTGTCCGTATCTGTTTGGCCAAATAGGGAAGATGTTAAAATGTTCATTGAGAGTGACCAAGAAGGACAGGATTAGGAACGGGTATATTAGAGGGACAGCTCAGGTTGGACAGTTTGGAGACAAAGCAAGAGAGCCAAGTTTGAGACAGTTTGGACATGTGTGGAGGAGAGATGCTGGATTTATTGGGAGAAGGACGGTGAATGTGGAGCTGCCAAGCAAGAGGAAAAGAGGAAGACCAAAGAAGAGGTTTATGGATGTGGTGAGGGAGGACATGCAGGCCGCTGGCGTGACAAAGGAAGATGCAGAGGACAGGCAGAGATGGAAACGGAAAAACATGTTTGGGTTTTGTATTTCAACCTCTCAATGCTGTCAGCAGAGGACGCTATATGACCATAAAATCGCAAGCCACCAGCTAGCCCTCTTTTAAAAGACATTGAAAGGTAGAGATATTATAGAAAAAAGACTGGCCTAAGATTGTGTACTGTTGGCTCTTAACTGAAAATGAATGTAACCTTTACGTTGAGCTTTAAAAATTTTTCACAATATGCGACAGGAGCTACTGTCTCTCTCTATGAGCAGACATGTATTCAGAACTGGCACACAGGATATGCATGCACTCACACAGAATCATGTATGCATCACCAATATGTCACATACGCAAACGTGTTAATAGCAAACACAAATCTGCATGTGCACTCAACACACACACACACACTTGCTGGTAGTCCATAGACTCTGATGATGGCATCCCTCCTCGTTAACAGTGTGTTCTTTGATTCCAGTTCTTGATCCACAAGTTTTATTGCACGTGGGTGTATGAGGTCTGAGTTAGTGGGGACAGGCATGGCTGTGTGTCTCCTTAGTCTTTTCTGTTGTTGTTTTTTCACATTCCTCTCGGGTTCCAGCTGCTCTATACCTCTGCGGCAGATCCCCCGCCAGTTGGAACGGTTGATGGCAGCTTGCGCCAGTCTCAAGGGATCGATACAACACTTCCTCAGCGATGTGTTTAGCTGGTCTTTGCATCGCTTCTTTTGGCCATCTGCGGACCGGCGGCCCAGATGATGGTGATGATGAGTTTTGTTTTTTTTTCTTCATTATTGTTCACTTAACCCTGATTAACCTGAGCATCAAAATATTGTTATTAATTTGTCTGACATCAAAGAACGTTGAATCAGTTCATCTGGACACAACGTTTATTGAGAGAAACATTTCATCACTCATCTAAGAGACCTCTTCAGTCTCGACTGACTGCAGGCACCCCCACCCTTTTAAACAATACAATGGCATAACGACCGAAAACAATGATCAGTTTCATATGCAAATAGGCATGACCATTAGCTAGACTTACAGTGGCCATGTATAGCATTCACAGAGGACTGGGGAATAGCAATCACAGCATTGTAAAATGGCAACAGATGTACCCTTAAACACCCCCCCCCCCGGTTCAGGGATGGTCGTTCCCTCTTCACATAGATGGCCTCTCTGAATCCCTGTTCAAATTAGCTTTCATTGGTTCCTCTGTCGCCATCTTGAAATGCTGTCATTGCAAACATTCCCAAATCCTCTGTGAATAGTACACATGCCCATTGAAAGTGGTCACACCCTTTACTTATGAAACTTGTCGTTGGTTTCAGTAGTTATACCACTGTGTTGTTCATAAGGGTGAGGATACTTGCAATCAGTTTAAATTGAGGAGGTCACTTAAATGAGGGATGAGACGTTTTTCTCAATATACTTTGTGTCCAGATGAACTGATTCATCTTTCTTTGAGTTTTTTACCTGGATTATTGAGCATGCATAAAAACAACTTGTGTGACAGGTGGACATTTTAAATTAACTTGACGTGAGTTTTCAGTCTACAAAGTGTTACTTGATATTGAAATATGCTTCTTGGGACTTAAACCACTGCCAAATTGTTTCACAGAAATGCATTTAGTCAACAGGATGTGGTACCTTGTGGATCCTCTTCCATAATGAACTGATTTAGCTTGCCAGATCTAATATAATGATTTTTCTATTTAACCTATGGTCAATATAGCTCAGCTCCCTACTGCCCCACCTTTCTTTATTGTTCTCTCTCTCACTCCCACTCTCCTTATTCAGGATAAGAATTTGGCCTCAATGTGTTCAGTGTAAGTTTAGAAGAAGAGAAAGCCGCTTTATTTTGTCATTGTGGGTTACAATGAAATGTGTTATCTGCATTAAACCCATCCTATTGTATAGGATCAGTGGGAAGCTGGGACCAACCCCAGTTCTTTCCATTGCCTTGGTCAGGGACACAGGCAAGAAGGAGTATTAACCCTAACATGCATGTCTTTTTTTGTGTGTGTGTGTGTGTGTGTGTGGATTTTTCCCCCTTTTTCTCGCCAATTGTATCCGGCCAATTATCCCACTCTTCCCAGTCATCCCGGTCACTGCTCCACCCCCTCTGCTGATACGGGGAGGGTTGCAGACTACCGCATGCCTCCTCCGATACATGTGGAGCTGCCGGCCGCTAATTTTCACCTGACAGTGAAGAGTTTCGCCAGGGGGACGTAGCGTGTGGGAGGATCATGCTATACCCCCCAGTTCCCCCTCCCCCCTGAACAGGTGCCAGACCGACCAGAGGAGGCGCTAGTGCAGCGACCAGGACACATACCCACATCCGGTTTCCCACCCGCAGACACGGCCAATTTTGTCTGTAGGGACGCCCGACCAAGCCAGCGGTAACACGGGGATTCAAACTGGCGATCCCTGTGTTGGTAGCCAATGGAATAGACCGCCATGCCACCCGACACCCCTCATGCATGTCTTTTTGATGGTGGGAGCAAACCAGAGCACCCGGAGGAAACCCACATGGACATGGGGAGTACATGCAAACTCCACACAGAAATGACTTGGGACGGCCTGGGGTTCAAACCCAGGACCTTCTTGCTGTGAGGCAACAGTGCTAAGCACTCAGCCACCGTGCCACTGTACTAATGGCTTATAAAAGTACTGTTGAGTAAGTTTATTGTCATTCACTGTCATAAAAAAAAGCCCTATAAATGTCTGGCTTTATTCAATAAAATTGTTCTACAGGGTTCTGGAGAGTCCTCTGTCTCTCTTATCCTGTCTCTGACTGAGATGGTGTGACCTTGTAAGGGAACAAAAACGTATCACAAAACAGGTCAGAGAGACTGGAAACCACTCCATCAAGAGTTAGCTTGTGAATTACTTTGAGCAGTACGGTACCTGCCTATTACTCTTTGAAAAGCAGATTATGTGAGCGCTAAAGGAAATAAGGCTTTGTGGAAGTAAGTAAAGGTTGCTGGATTAAGGGAAACTATTTAAAATGGTGCCTCTAATTTGAGGTTCTTGGCTCAGAGCAACAAATAAATAAAAACCAAAATATGCCCCTCGATAAGTCCTACACATGTAGAGAGAGCAGATATCATTATTTTCACAATGGACTTTTTGGATCATCCAGAAACAGAAATGATTGTAAAACATCACACAGGCCTAATCAATTATAACCAACAAACGACGATATAAAATATATTTTAAAATTAGCAGGCTCCAACAAGATTTCAATTTTTTTTTTTCTTTTGGGGAATCAAGTTAAAAAATGCAATCCATCATCAAGGTGCATCTTTACGGAATAGATCACAGATCTTTTTGATGACATTATGATAAAAGTAATAAAAACGACCTATTTCGTTTATGTAGAGCTTTTTCAAACAAAATTAAAAATCTGAATGCTGCGAAGAACAAAAACAAAAGATAAGTCAAGCCTTTGTAAAATGAATAAAACAAAAATTAGAAGCACATTTTAAATGGGATTCGAAATGAAAAGGGAGATCGATGGTTATCACCCATATTTAACAACAACCACTCCTAGTCCATTGTAAATATAAGGTTGCTGCCCCTCATAAACACGTTACTTTCGCACCACAGATGTGAGGCTGCCAAGGATTGTCCCTCTCACTTCTTTCCTTCATGTCCAGCCCCTCGGGTAATCCTATCAGATATGTGAACAGGAGGAATCGATGTTTCACATGACAAAGATGAACTTCTTAAATTGAAGCATTTTCTATCTGCCCTTTCAAGTAGCCTGCTTCGTTAGAATGCAACACATTAGGGATTTTTGTAATGACCTGCTCGAAGCAAGCTGCATTGCATCATTAATTAACCGATCAATATGTATCAGTCTGTGCTATAGCGCTGTTTATGTGTTATGAAAACAGCATGTGTGTGTGCATGCGTGTGTCTGTGTGTGTACATACACACAGGGTGTTGTGATGCGTCTATTGCAGCAGTGTGTAGTTGGAGGGAAGGTGCATGTGTTCTTCCAACCCGCTTGTGTCCTTCCTGCCCTTAGCTTGCTGCCGCTGGCTAGCCTTTGTGGTGAATATGGAAGCATCCTAGCGTGTAAGCCTTCCCTTGCCAGTACATAGCCTCTCCTTCACCAAGACTCCTGCCAGGCCTCCCCGTGGCCACACGTGGTAACTGGGGTCTTGCGGCCCCAGGCTGACTTGGCAGGGGATCTCGGAGCAGCAGTGGGCCCCAGAGATATGGTGTGCAGGCCCACCCTGGTGGACATGCCCTGGCACCTATCAACCACCACCCCGCTGCCTTGTGGGTGAGTCTGGGAAGACATAAGGCTAAGGGAGCTTACCCCAACATAAAAGCAAGCTGTGGCGGCACGCTTCGAGGCGGTTTCCGAAAAACTGGATTTCCGGCAGCCCCCTGCAGTTGTGTGGGAGGTGCCGGTCGTCTAGGGATCCCCCTTGCCATCGGAACCATCTCCTCTACAATCAAGTCATGTGGCGTTGGGAGAAGCGCACCCCCCATGCCACTTTAAAAACCATCTCTGCGCAGGTATCTTCTGCTATCTGAGTCCTCAAAGGACCCACAAATAGAAGAAGATGGTCATCATCGGGCATGATGGACAACCAGCAAGCAAGCAAGTCTGTGTGTGTGCATGTGTGTGTGTGTAGTGGGTGATAATATAGACTGATTGGGGTAAGGAGAAATTGTATGTTTGTTTGTCTGTACGTCATTTCCTGACAAGCAGTGTTTAGTGAGGATAAAAGAGTAAACACAGACACAGTATTGCTCTTATAATCCACTCCCATAGTGCACAGTGTGTCGCTTATTTCATTCTAATTGGAAACTACTTGGGGTATTTTGGTCAAGACAATGTTAATTTCCTCCTATGTGGTAGATGTTAGCTGAAATGCCATTCGGAAAGGGAGGAGAAACTGCCAAATGAATACAATTCAAAATGGGTTTGAAATAAGGATAATTACATTGTGGAACTGCTGTGAGCTGCTTCTGATCGACATTTTTGATTCCTCATCATGCCTGTAACTCAGCAGGGACTAGAAACTAGGGACCACACTGTAGAGGTAGAAAAGCAAAAATAATGTTTCTCTTACAAGAACCAAGCGTGTCACAAAACAAGGGAAGTATTTTTCGGGGTGTTACTCTACTAAATTTGGCAGATCAGGGCGATCGAAACTTGGCAGATGCTCTCCAATTGCAATGCCAATATCGAAACTCACGAGTGGGATTGCTGTTTTTTTTATAAACAATTCTTGATCTTGTGTTATCCAGGCAAAATCCCAGTGGATGTACTATATTGACATGAAAATGACACATGCATGGTCTGAACATTAGTTTCATGTGCCACATTTGTGTTGAAATGCTGGCAAAGCTGCTAAAACCAAGGTGGAAAATAAATGAGAGTTTATTAGAGGATTTGTCCTAATAAATTGCAATAATGAGCACTAGCATCCCCAGTTGTATGGCTGTGATACATCAGTAATAGGAGCCTGCACTAATTCTCGCTAACTTGACCTCTCTGCTCTATTGTTCAAGAAGCAACCTGATGAATGCTAACTTGTCTGAAGTTTTATCCAAAAAACTGAGTATCAATCATGTGAGAGAAAAAAACAAAACAAAACACAACAACAGAGGAAAACAAAACAGAGCAAAATGAAATATTTTGTTTGCGTAGTGATTTCTGCCAATATTAAAATTACTTTCAATATGGAGAATAATGGAAATTATTTGCTTCCCTAATAGCCGTGGTTTCAAACTCATGTTATTTGAGAGGAATAAGGATCTTCAATTTCTAAACAATGACCAAAAATAATTAGGCAACTTGATCTCCATAAAGGATATAAGCTGTAGCATTATTGACCACACACACACACATGCACACACACACAGACACACACACAATTTCTAAAAGCATGTGCAACAGATTGTGATTGTAACCGTGTGAGCTTCTTTAAAGTGGATTTTATCTTTTTGAGAGACTGTAGAAATGACTGTTTGGTTCAAGGACACTTCAGGAACACAACTGACAAAAGATATTTCATTGTTAATACTTCTACTCTTGTACAAGTATGCATTCCATTTCATTTCATTCTGTTTGAAGTAACTCTGATTCTAATTCTGATCCTGATCTGATCGCACCGCAGACATTGTGCAAGCACCTGAAATGAGAAGGATCTCACATGCTCTATAAACCTGCAGCTCTGAGAGATTAAGGAAAACTGGGCAAACAGACATCAAACAATGAAGTTTAATTGGATTTAATCAGAAAGTCATCTGGTCCAACACAACACTCTTTATTCTTTTGACGCTATTTTAGTGCTAAGTCTGTTAAAAATAGTTCACTTTGAAGTGTGCATGGGTGAGTGTTCGCATGTGAGAGTGATTGCCTGAACAGGTGAGCACGAGGCTGCTTTTACACACGCTTGTGTGTGAACAGTTGCGCATGCTGGTCATATAAGGAGGTTGAGGGCACATCAAGAGAACACGTGTATGCAAACACACATTTATGAATCGTGTATGATCCACCGATGCATTAAATCAAAGAGTCAAGGCTGGTCACGCCATACTGAGGCCATCACAAGGTTACATGAAAAGACAAGCTTCCAAAGGCAACTAAGGCACTTCAACACACAACCATGGGAATGTAGATTACTTCCCCCCCTCCCAAAAGGAAATGAAAGGTGTGGAAATGACAGAAATGACAGAGGAAGAGAAACAAAGATTTCCAATGGCAGATGAGAAAGTAAGAGCAGTTTACCAGTCCCTGATTGACAACCTCTAGATAAGAAAAAGATAGATAGGTTGTACCAGTTTATCCACTAAATGAGCTCCTTCTGCTGCCCCTGTATCAATGCCTCAGAGAGACACACCATATAAAAATATTCCACACATGCATGCTGTCTTAACAGCTGTCTTTCATTTCATTCTTGTTTAAAATCTTTCTCATATAGTTCCCTGCTGCTGAAACGTTGATCCATGCCTTCGTGACATCCAGAATTGATAACTGTAACAGCATTCTCTATGGCTCATCATCCAAAGTCCTAAACAAACTCCAGCACATCCAGAACTCTTCAACTCAATGATGAAAAAAGTAGGGATTGTAATAGGATTGCTGTTTTTTTCATGTCCATAAATTTTTTCACGGTCTCTTTATTCAAGAAACAAGTACTAAAATGACTAACATTCAACAAACATTGAGACAAAAACAGACCATATTAAGACATCATTATATAGTAAGGATAATATAACAAAGTACGACTCCATTCTCAGTATGACATGACAATCAATAAGTTATCAAGTCATAGGGTAAATGTAACATAACAAAATAGATAAATAAAAACACAATGAAAAATAATTAAACAGAGGTAGGCATAAAATTCAAGTTTCTTCAAAACATTATTGTAGCACACTAACCGTATGAACACATTTCTTATTATTTATAAGTTGGATAGACTCAAAATGCTTTTTGAATTCATTCTTGAAAGCCTCAAATGATGGGCGAGATCCCGAGCACTTTGCTTTTTGGATATGGTATTTCCCCAGTAGAATTAATAAGTTGACCGTCTGCTGAACTTGCTGGGTTTTGTTTTCATAATATAGTACTACATCCTTGTCTTCCAGAAATAATTGATTGATTAGTTTGAGCAGCAAAAAAATCCTCAATTTTTTTCCAGAATCCTGCTGTGTACTGACATTCATGAAATAGATGTTTAATAGTTTCTTCTTAATTTTTACAGAATTCACAATTGACATGGATATCTACAAATCTTGATATTGTTTTGTTGGTGAGATGAATATTGTGTGCAATTTTGTAATTCACTTCTTTCAATTTGTTGGGGATAACACATTCATATGGGAGAAGCCATACTGTTTCCTGATGAATATTAGAAAAATTGGAGTTCCACACAAATTTCCCTCTTGGAGTAATTTTCTTTTTGCTGTAGAAATGGTTCCTAATATGTTTATTAGTACATTTGTGGCTTTTGATATCCACTAACAAAGAAAGTAGGTTCCAATTCCCATGGCTCTTGCCTCTCGGCATGGCATTTCGTCCGCTGAAGGATTCCACTAGGAATAGCGCTTATGACCGTTTGGTATTCTTTATAAGTGACAGGAAAGGATTTAGATCTGGGAAATTCCTCATATCTGAGAAGTTGAGCGTCATTATTTTGTAAGTCTGCAAGAAAAAATATATTCCTCTCAACCCAATGTTGCAGATATAGTGATTTATTTTTTTCTGATTATGTATTCATTGTTACAGATAATAGTTTTGTGAGGAGAGAAGTTGAGGTTAAAACACTTTTGCTGCTGTAAGAGCCTGTTGATGAAATTTAGACAACTTTTGTGGTAACTTGATTTCCTTATAATTACATTGTAATATAAATTGTAGGCCTCCCATTTTCCCAAAATTATTCTGCGGTATGAAATACCGTAAGGATTCTGGTGCTTTCAAATATTCTTTAATCCATTTTAATTTGAATGTATAGTTCACATTTCCATTGGCTCCCTGTTGAATACCGTATTGACTTCAAGATCCTGCTCCTCACCTTTTAAGGCCCCTGATAACCTAGCACTTTCATATCCACATGCCCTCCCGCACTCTTAGATCCTCTTCTGCTCTCCAACTCACTAAACCATCGGCCCGCTTGACTACCATGGGGGCTAGAGCCTTCAGTCATTCTGCCCCCCACCTATGGAACTCTCTCCCACAAGACATTTGCAACATTGACTCTCTTTCAACCTTCAAATCCCATCTCAAAATGTAACTTTTTAAACTTGCATATTCAGTCTGATCCATGCTTCACTGAGTTTTGTGCAGATGATGATTTTATACTTAGCAAACAAAGCAGGGTAGACATAAAAAAGTTAATACAACATATTAATTTTTTATTGTCTACACTGCTTTGTTTTGATTTTATGCTGTCTGATACAGTGCTGCTTGTTTTTTTTGTTTTTTACTGTGTTCTGCAAGGTGTCCTTGAGCGTTCTGAAAGGTGCCCACAAATAAAATGTATTATTATTATTATTATTACATCCATAAAATCCAATATCTGTCACTTTCACCTCTCGGGCCTGCTAAAGTCTAGTTTTTTAAGTGATAACATGTACTTTTCCAAATAAAATTAATTAAAGTGTTATTTATTTCTTCATGAAGGGATTGTTGGATAAATAGAGAGTGGGATTCCATCCATCCATTATCTGAACCTCTTATCCTGCTCTCAGGGTCGCGGAGTACTGGAGCCTATTTCCAGCTGTCATTGGGTGGCAGGCGGGGGGACACCCTGGACAGGCCGCCAGGCCATCACAGGGTCCACACACACACACACACACACACACGCACACACACACACACACGCACACACACACACACACACACACACACACACACACACACACACACACACACACACACACACACACACACACTTTGTTTAAATAGTGGGCAAGGTATTAGGCTCAATTTTAGAAATGGAAGAGTGTCTGCTATAGATCTAACTTCAGTTTCTAGCTAGCTACTGCTATTAATTGGGAAGTATTGACAAATAACATCATTGGCAGTGACCATTATCCAATTGTAATCAAGTTGGATATGAATAATGTGGTTCCATGAGATGGAATTTTGGTAAGGCACATTGGGAATCATTTACTAGTTTTTTGATTCAGAGATTGGTAAGATTGATATGTCAGAAAATGTTGATGAATTACTTAGGCTATAATTAAAGGTGCAATTCAAGTGACTGGGGAAAAAATTGGTAGGCCTAGTAAATGTTTTAAGATGGTACCATGGTGGAATGAAGAATGCTCTGAAGCAATTTGAAATAGAAACAGATTATTTAGATAATTAAAAAAGATGCATTCCTTACTGAATTTATTAGATTATAAAAAAGCTCAAGCATTGGTAAACAAAACTGTCAAAAGAGCAAAAAGGAGGGTATCCAGGTAGCATAGCGGTCTATTCCGTTGCCTACCAATAAGGAGATCACTGGTTCAAATCCCCGTGTTACCTCTGGCTTGGTAAGGCAGCCCTACAGACACAATTGGCTGTCTGCAGGTGGGAAGCCAGATGTGGGTATGTGTACTGGTCGCTGCATTAGCACCTCCTCCCGTTAGTTGGGGCACCTGCTCGGGGGGGGACTGGGGGGAATAGTGTGATCCTCCCACGTGCTACATCCCCCTGGCGAAACTTCTCACTGTCAGATGAAAAGAAGTGGCTGGCAACTCCACATGTATCGGAGGAGGCATGTGGTAGTCTACAGCCCTCCCCAGAATGGCAGAGGGGGTGGCACAGCAACCGGGACGGCTCAGAAGAGTGGAGTAATTGGGCAGATACAATTGGGGAGAAAAAAAGGGGGAAAATCAAAAAAAGAAAAAAAGAGCAAAAAGGTTGTGTTGGAGAGGATTCTTTTCAAATATTGGGAGGACAACACTATTAAATAAAGTATGGGGAATGATTAAAAGGATGAGGGGAATCAGATAGGAAAGACATTTACCAGTGTTACAAAATGGAGGTGAACTTGCTTTTGATAAAATGGAAAAGGCAGAAATGTTAGCCAAGAACGTTGTTAAAGTCCATAGTTCAGATAATTTAACAGAAGGTAAGATCAAGAGGTAGCAAATGTTAGATGAACACCCTCATATATATGAGAAAACAAATGTATCTCAGAGTATTTTAGATGTTCCTTTTTTCATTCACGAGTTGAAAAGGGCGCTGAATAAGTGTAAAATGGCTGCCCCTGGAAAAGATAATGTATGTTATACAAAGTTGTCTAAATAAGTGATTTTGCTTTAGGAAGGCTGTTGGAGCTGTACACTAAGATCTGGGAGGAAGGCAAGCTTCCAATAGTGGGGAAAGATGCTGCCATTGTTGCTGTCAAAAAACCTGGGAAAGATTCTACCACTCCAGTTAGTTATAGGCCTATAGCTTTGACGTCACACGTATGCAAAACTATTGAAAGAATGGTTACAGAAAGGTTGATATATTACATAGAAAAAATGTATTACTCACTTCATGTCAGAGTGGGTTTAGAAGAGGGTGTAGTACTTTAGATCCATTGTTATGCCTGGAGTCTGACATCAAGAAAGCTCAAGTAAATAAAGAGTGTGTTGTAGCTGTTTTCTTTGGTGTGGAAAAGGCTTATGACATGATGTGGAAGGAGGGACTCTTAATCAAATTGGATATTATGGATGTTGGAGGTAAAGTATAGAATTGGATTAGGGACTTTTTATTTGATCGTGCCATTTGAGTTCGTGTTGGGACCTCATTTTCGGGGAGATATGTAGTTGAGAATGGAACCCTTCAGGGTAGTATGATTAGTCCTCTTCTGTTTTCCTTTATGATAAATGATGTATATAAGCAGGTAGGTCCAGATATTGGTAAGTCACTTTTTGCAGATGATGGGGCAATTTGGAAAAGGGGTAGGAATATAAAATATGTTGTGGGAAAAGTTCAGGAGGCAATTATAGAAGTTCAAAACTGGTCTCTGACATGGAGGGTTTAAGTTGTCAGCAGAGCAATCAGAAACTGTATTTTGTTTTACAAGGAAAATGGTAGGAGAAGATGTTAGTTTAAATCTCTATGGCCAAGGATTAAGGAACATGAAAGCATTTAAATTCCTTGGAGTATGGGTGGATGTGGGGGCCACATAGGAAAATCACATTGATAAAATAGAAGATAAATGTAAAAAACAAAAAACAAAAAAACTTTTGAATGTTATGAGATGCCCTAGGTGTGAATGTGTGCATGTGTGTGTGTGTGTGTGTGTGTGTGGGGGGGGGGCTGTGTGATGCCCTGGCGGCATGTCCAGGGTGTCTCCCCACCGCCCAATGACTGCTGGGATAGGCTCCAGCATACCCGTGACCCTGAGAGCAAGATAAGTGGTTTGGATAATGGAATGGAATGCTTAGCAGGCACTATGTGGGGGGCTGATACAGTTGCTTTGAGGAGCATTTATACAGCTTTAATTAGTTCAGTCCTAGATTATTGTTGTATTGTGTTTGGTTCAGCTGCATGTACTTCATTAAGAAGGCTAGACAGAATCCAGGCTGAAGCATTAAGGTTATGTTGTGGAGCAGTTAAGTCTACACCAGTGTCAGCACTTGAGGTAGAAGTTGGAGAATTGCCTGATAATTTAAGGAGGAGACAGTTAATGGCTAATTACTGGGCAAATCTGCAGGGACATAAAGATTCACACCCTACAAAACAGATTTTAGATATGAGTTGGGAAAGTAACAAACTTAAAAAAAGAGTTTTTATGTTGGTGTCTCAGATATATGTAAGGAATTTGGAATCAAAGACTGGAATGTTAGTCAAACTGTTTTAATATCAGCTGTTCCACCATGGTTACTACCTCATGGTTACGACCAGTTGTAGATTTTTCTTTATTGGATCATTTACACTCAAAAAGAAATACAATCAATGTGCAGGCTTATGTGAACACTGTTATATGTGAAATATATGGACAATTTACTGATGGATCCAAAAATCCAGAAAATAGAAAAACTGGTTGGGCGTTTTATGTTCCGGAGTTAAAGGTCAGAGTGAAAAAGTGAGCAAGTGATCACTTAGTGGTGTATACTTTGGAAATTATGGCTATCTCATTAGCGCTTCAGTCGGTAGAAGAAATACCATTGTGAGTTTTAATTTATTCAGTCTCCAGTGCACACTTAACTAGTTTAAAAAAGACATCTTCAAACTTTCGGCAAGATATTCTGTGTGAAGTATTGTAACGTGCATGGATAAGTAGACACGCTGGCCGCTGGCTGCTGGCTGGCGGGTCTAACCCTTTAGTCGAGCGGTTAGCGATGTCTCCTGCGGTGCGGGCGATACAGGTTCGCTTCCCAGCCGCGGCAGTTCCTGTGGTTGCGTTGTCCCCCGAATTCGCTACATTGGTGTCAGAAGTGGGATGGAGCCATCGGAAGCATATGCGCCCTGAGGCGTGAAGGAGCTGATATGCTTAAGCGCGGGGACGCGCTTCCCGAAGGAGGGGGGTTGTGTAACGTGCATGGATAAGAAGATACGCTGGCCGCTGGGTGGCGAGTCTGACCCTTTAGTCGAGCAGTTAGCGATGTCTCCTGCGGTGCGGGCGATACAGATTCGCTTCCCGGCCGCGGCAGTTCCTGTGGTTGCGTTGTCCCCCGAATTCGCTACAGTATGATAGTTATTATACAGGATCACTAGGTTGGGAATAGATGTTCAGTTTTTGTGGCTACTAGCTCATGTAGGTATTAGGGGAAATGAAACAGTGGATCAACTGGCCAAAACCGGTTTAACAGCGAGTCATGTACTAGAACTGTCATTACCAATCAGTAAAGCGGAAACAAAATCATTCATTAGACACAAAATCAAGGCTTAATGGCAGAAATTATGGGACAACAATTTAAAAGGACAACATATGTACATGATCCTGTACCGGAAGTAGAAGAAAGGGCTTGGGGGAAGATCAGTAGAGAACAGAACGTCATTAGCAGGTTAAGATTGGGGCATACTAAATTCTTCATTACAACTCATCGGGAAACATCAAAGTGGGAACTGCCACCAACCTGTTGTGGTTACACCGCCCCCAGCTGCCTCCTCGGCACGTTCAAGCCACTCCCCCAGCTCGGACGTGCCGGAAACATCCGAGCGCTTGGCTCGCGCTCTAAGGAGACGAGAGCTGCACTGCACCAGGTGTTTGCCATCATCCATCAGGCACACCTGTGGCAATCAGGCAGCCCTCTACAAGAAGTATTCCAGAACACCACTCCGTGCTTCGACGTACTGAACCCTGCGGTAAAGCTCTGACAAGCCCTCCAGCGTTCGTTGCATTCTGTTTATTCCCCAGTGTCTTATCTTCGTGTCTCTGTTTCCTCCCAAGACTCTCCCTCCGCGACTTCCACGGCTCCCCCGTCCCCAGCGACCTTCACGTTTTTCCCCGGACCTCTCCTGCGATCTCCCCCCCTTGTCCCTCTACCTGGACCCCTCCTTTCGGACTCGACTTCCCGGATCTCGGACCCGGACTTTCTCGGACAACCCCTCTTGGGTCACGGACTGGACTTTCTCGCCAGGTGCACGCACATTATTTCAACACCTCCTGGTCATTTACATACCGCACCACACATAGGCTAAAAACACTCACACATAGTTATACACGCAAACCACGGGACACCACACATAGTTTATTCCCACATCCCACTGACAGAACGTTTTTCGCACCATACATTCCCCTCCCACAATAAAACCACCTTTTTGGATTTTGGAGTCATCCTGTGTCTGTCTGTCTTGGGTTTCGCCACACGGGTCGGGTTCTGGTGCGCGAGCATAACACAACCAGAGACATTGGAACATGTGTTTTTTTTTTATTTGTCCAACATATGCCAGAGAGAATCATACTGAAAGTTTTGTTGGAACAAAAAGGAATTGTGCACATGGAACTGAAATCAATTTTCGCGGGAAACGCTCGAAATGATGTCCTTGGATGTATCTTCACCTTTCTCAGGGATACTGGACTGGTGGAGAAGATACAAATTAAGGACTGTTTAATGCAACAGTAGGTGGCAATAATGCCACATTTGGTTGCAATTCGCCATTAATCCAGCAGAAGAAGACGAAGGAGACGCAGCGTATGACGACGGAAAACTGACTCCGTTTTGTGCCCGTGGTAGCTGAAGTAATACTTGGGGTAGTATTGGTCGAGGATCAATGACCACACCGGGTTATAGAACTCAGGCTTAATCGTGGCTCAGTAGAGCGACGTAATAACCATACATGGTAGTGGTGTAACCATAACAGTCCGGGTAGTACATAACACCTAGTGTAGTTCCAGTGGATATACATGGCGTTATATCACTACATCCCCCCTGTTTAGTTTTCAATTTTTTCATTACACAGAGGTTGCCTTTTTTTTTTATAAAACACACTCAGAATTGTACATCTCACAAAACAATAAACATATTCAGAGTCCCCCCTTTGGTGTGTGATTGTCTCTACTCATAGTCCTTGTAGTGAGCTGGTTTGGAAACAGCTCTTCCATATCTCGTGCGTACTGTCTTGTGTGTTTCACAGGTTTGGCTGGAAGAAGTTCCAGCTGCATGAGTGTCCTGTTGAGGTTCTGTGAAGCGGGTTCTTGCACTCCTCAGTGCATGGGGGTGGTGAATTTCCCGCAGGTGGCTCCTGCCACGTCTGAGTTTGTTCCCATTTGATGTTTGCACAATGTAGCTCCTTGGCTCATCGCACTTTTGTACGACGGTGGCTGGATACCAAGTCCCTTTTTCCTTGTTTAGGACAGATACGTGCTGTCCGGGACCGAGTGGAGGTAGTTCTCTGCCGCTGCTGCGGTCATGATGTTCCTTCACGTTTGCTGTTCTCTGTGCTAGTGTTCTGGCTCTGGTCACAAAATCATCAATATTCTCATCTGGTTTCTGTCTGTGTTGCATCAGTTGCAGTCTATGGATTCTGAAATTTACGTTCAACTTTAGCTGTTTTTCAAAGAAGTCCCATAGTTTAGCAGGCTTTTTCTTTTCATCATCAGTGAGACCACTGGCGTTCAGTCTTTTTAATCCTTCATCTCCGATTCCACGACATGTTTTCCTAGCTTGTTTAGCTGCGCCATTTATTTCTTCATCTTCTAAATTCAGAGTAATTTTCTGTTTATACAGTGAAATTGCCTCACCCAGGTCCGGGTCTGACCAATTCATCGTCGGTAGATGCGATGCCATGACGTCTCCTGTTACTAGCTAGCTAGTTAGCTTTGCGGCTAGCTCAGCTCCGGCGCACTCTTGCTTGAATGATGACAGAAATTATCCACGGACAATTTTATCAGTCTATCTTCATTCTTCATAGAGAGTACTTTACCGCTGCCACCATGAAGTAATACTTGGGGTAGTATTGGTCGAGGATCAATGACCACACCGGGTTATAGAACTCAGGTTTAATCGTGGCTCAGTAGGCAGACGTAATAACCATACATGGTATTGGTGTAACCATAATAACAGTCCGGGTAGTACATAACACGTAGTGTAGTTCCAGTGGCTATACATGGCGTTATATCACTACAGTAGCTAGCGAAAAGGTAAGGCTGAATTTGTTCTGTTCCAATTGTCTTTGGTGCATGGCATTTATTTTGAGGGGTACCAGCACATAGCCAATGTAACGTAATAGATTCGATTAGCTTACAACGTCTAGGTATCTCAACTCATCATAACTTTGGCTTGTTAGCCGCGAGCTAACAAGCTAACGAGCGTTAGCCAATGTTAAATTGACAATTGTGGAGTTAGAAAACAACGAGACAGGAGAGGTGAGAGTAGACGTAGTCGAGGTAGTTTACTAGCTCCAACTTTGCATGTCATACGTTCGACAACGACACTGAACTGACTGTGAACCGGAAGCGGAAGTGCATTATCTGACGCCTCGCCTCTTCCCTTAAAGGTACACCGTCCTCTTAGGTGAATGTCTCTCGATATATAGATGTGGGTCACCACACAATAACGATTTGAATTGCTTTTGTCTTTTTTATTAATATTTGCACGTTTCTTCTGTCTGCTTGTAGCCCAAATAATATCACCGTAAATTACTAACACAATTATACTGTGACCTAAAGAATAACGCCAGCAAGACCGTTAGCCAGCTAGCATAATTCCAATTGTTTAGCGCGCGGGACACTGGAGAATGCTTTCTTTGCAGCGTTAAATTTCCGAGGAGGAGCGTGACGTAGGCCCGTTTGGGACCAGCACAAGTGGTTTGTGTAGTCCCAAACGGGGCTAGATGTACCCCAACCCGCAATGTCTGTCTAGTTAACTGCATTCATTAAAAGTAAAAGTGTAGCAAAATGATATTATGTAGGCTAATTCAAACCTTGATGCACTGACCCCAAAGGATTATGCTTAACTGATGGGTGGTCCATAGTTTCACTTATCGCAGTATATTTTTTGTGCAAAATTATTGAAAGTAATTAGTGCAGGGTTCAGATGAATGTAGTGGACTATACTCTTTTAAAAATATATAGGAAAAAGTAGGATATCCCAAAAATGTAAATTCTGAAGTAATATTAGTAGGCTATCTCAAAAACAGGCTATATGCCTTTAAGTACAGTACTTGAGTACATATATTTTCCACCCCTGGAAATGAAACTTGTTTGTGCGTCATGCATGCATCATCACATAAGCAGTGATGTAAATAGGTTTCAATGTAGAGAGTCCAAATTGAGTGGGTCCCCAATAAAATTTGTTTCCTGACAAATTGTAATTTTAAACTCATAAAGCGAAGAGGGAGGTGGCAAAGGAAAAGGCATAGCAGGAATCAGGAACAATTTATTGTCATTTTTTCATGTACTTGCATACACAAAAGAAGCAAAATTTAGTTTCAGCAAGCCCAGAGCAGTGTGATACAAAAGAGAAAAACACACATCCAAAACCTCCAAAAACGACACCACCAAAAACACACAAAAACAGGGAGAACTGAGCAAAAAAACAAAACACACAAACAGTTAACAACACAGTCCACTCAGTGCAACAAAGTCCAAAAAAAAATCGCTGTCCAGAGAGTGAACGCCAGGCAGGATGGCTGTTGAAACTGCTGGTCTGCATGGGCTAGTAGTTAGCTTAGCCTGCCCAGCTGTCGAGGGCGCACCGCCCACCCTCAATGCTTCCGCTTCGGGTGCAGCTCCGGGCAGGGCCGTGGTCCCTGGGCCCACTGGACACAGCAGACCAGGCTCCCTCAGCCGATCCAATGCCAGCTCTTCCAGCCAGACACCTTTGACACACCTCCCCGCACTCCACATGATGACACTAAAACACAGTCAACGCTAGGTGAGGTGAAATGCAATACACTTGCGTTTCACCTCGTATGATGAGTTGTATGAGGGGTTAGACACTAAGGAAGGAGAAAAGGACTTGTACCGATTGGCTAGACAGAGGGACCGAGCTGGGAAGGATGTGCATCAGGTTAGAGCGATCAAGGATAGAGATGGAAATGTGCTGACAAGTGAGGAGAGTGTGCCGAGAAAGTGGAAGGAGTACTTTGAGGGGCTGCTGAATGAAGAAAATGAGAGAGAGAGGTTGGATGATGTGGGGATAGTTAATCAGGAAGTGCAATGAATTAGCAAGGAGGAAGTGAGGGCAACTATGAAGAGGGTGAAGAATGGAAAGGCAGTTGGTCCTGATGACATACCTGTAGAGGAATGGATATGTTTAGGAGAGATGGAAGGGGAGTTTTTAAACTAGATTGTTTAACACAATCTTGGAAAATGAGAGGATGCCTGAGGAGTGGAGAAGAAGCATACTGATATTGATTTTCAAGAATGAGGGTATTGTGCAGAATTGTCACAATTACAGAGGTATAAAGTTGATCAGCCACAGCATGAAGACATAGGAAAGAGTAATAGAAGCTGGGTAAAGAGGAGAGGTGATGAGTAGCAAGCAGCAGTATGGTTTTATGCCATGAAAGAGCACTACAGATGTGATGTTTGCTTTGACAATGTTGATTGAGAAGTATAGAGAAGGCCATTGTGTCTTTGTGGATTTAGAGAAAGCATAGGGTGCTGAGTGAGGAGGTGTGGTATTGTATGAGGGAGTTGCAGAGAAGTATGTAGGAGTGGTGCAGGATTCTGCCGTATGTATTAGGGAAGTGTGACAATGGTAAGGTGTGCCGTTGGCATGACGGATGGGTTCAAGGTGGAGGTGGGATTACATCAAGGATTGGCTTTGAGCCCTTTCTTGTTTTTGATGATGATGGACAGGTTGACGGACAAGATCAGGCAGTAGTCTCCATGGACTATGATGTTTCTGGAGGACATTGTACTCTGTAGCCAGAGTAGGGTGCAGGTTGAGGAGAGCCTGGAGAGGTGGAGGTATGCACTGGAGAGAAGAGTAATGAAAGTCAGTAGGAACAAGACGGATTACCTATGCGTGAATGAGAGTGCGGACATTGGAATGGTGAGGATGCAAGGAGTAGAGGTTTAAGGAGTAGAGGAGTTTAAAAACTTAGGGTCGACTGTCCAAAGTAACGGGGAGTGCAGAAGAGAGGTGACGAAGAGGGTGCAGGCAGGGTGGAGTGGGTGGAGAAGAGTGTCAGGAGTGGTTTGCAACAGAAGGGTACCAGCAAAAGTTAAAGGGTAGGTTTGCTAGATGGTTGTGAGACCAGCTATGCTACATGATTTGGAGACAGTGACACTGACAAAAAGACAGGCGGCGGAGCTGGAGGTGGCAGAGTTGAAGATGCTAAGATTTCCATTGGGCGTGACAAAAAATGGACAGGATTAGGAATGATTATAGTAGAGGGACAGCTCAGGTTGAATGGTTTGGAGACAGTGAGAGAGGCAAGATTGAGATGGCTTGGACGTGTGTATGAGAGATGCCTGGTATATTGGGAGAAGGATGCTGAATGTGGCACTGCCAGGGAAGAGGAAAAGGGGAAGGCCAAAGAGGTGGTTTATGGCTGTGGTGAGGGAGGACATGCAGGTGGCGGGTGTGACAGGAAGATGTATAGGACAGGAAGAAATGGAAACAGATGATCCGCTGAGGCGACCCCTAATGGGAGCAGCCGAAAGTAGTAGCAGTGTTAAACTCATGTTTGATGTGATACGGTTGTAATTATGGTTATATTCATGTTTATAATTAAAGTGTATTTGAAAATTAAATAGATAAAATCCTAAAGTCTGAACTTTATTTAGAAAACATGGAAATGTCACATCGTCACAACATACTAGTCCACAAAATTCAAATAAACAAAATAGTGTCTGTAGTGTAATAGAGTGGTCTTATTTTCCACCTTGTGACTTTAAGATGCAAATGCAGCTGGGCTGTTACTTTATGGTTGGCCAGCAAATAAGTCTGTTATGGAACACGGAGTCAGTGAAGTCCGTGACCTCGTCACTGACTTCAAGTATCTCGGATCTTTTGTTGCTGACAGTAAGAGAGATTTTATGTCAAGGAAAAGACAAGCCTGGAATGCCTGGAATAAATTACATCATATGTGGAAGTCTGACATCTCTGACAAGACAAAACTACCATTATTCCGAGTATGTGATGAAAGTATCCTACTTTATAGGTCAAAGACATGGACCATGAAAAAAGATCTTCAGGCAAGACTTGACAGAACATACACATGCCTCCTTATGAGAGTTAAGAACATCTCCTGGTGGGAGCACAAAACCAAAGCTGAACTCTACGGTGATACACCACCTATCTCAACCACAGTTGCACAGAGGAGAGCACGTTTTGCAGGACACTGCTATAGAGCAAAAGATCAGATTATATCCGACATATGTATGTGTTTCCCATGTCCTAACAGAGGGTACATAGGCTATATTTCAAGAGACATTCAAATAAATGTTCAAGACCTACCAAATCAAATGGGAAACAGAGAATACTGGCACGACGTTGTGAATTTATGCCCAACTGCGGTCGAAGGATGATGATGATGATATGCTGATATAAACTGACTAACAGTTTCATAGATGGCAAGATGTCATCCTGCAGTTAAACAACCATTAGTTTACATACCCACCCCAAGTCAAAGTATCAAGGTCCTAATGAGCAACTCGCCTCGTTGGGTATGCAGTCTGTCTCGTACCACGTGTCTGTAGAAGAAAAGATAGGCACATTATTAGATGTTGGAAAGGAGTATGTAAACACTTCTAGAATTAGTGTTGCTGGATAGGGAATAGGGTTGTTGATATCGTACAGGGTGTTCCACTAGTGGATAGAGTAGCCAACTGGGGGGAAATTGTAGCAAATCAATAACCTCAGATACTATTCAGTTTATAAACTTAATTTGTGTCAAAACAATGAGGCAGACAGCATTCTTATGCAGTGATGTAAATAGGTTCATTATGGACATGATTGGTTGGTGAATTGTGTCCTCATTGATCGACATGTATTGAGTCTTTTTGGAACTAATACTGAGACCAACCCTATCTGAAGCTTTTTCAAGACAGTTTAATAGCTCTTGGGCTCCTTAAAGAAGTGATGCTGTTAGAGCTATGTCGTCAGCATAGTCAAGGTCTGTGAGAAATTTGCTTCGGTTTCTGATTGTCTTACTTGGCTGAACATCCAGGCCGCTGCTGTTCTTTGTATCAATTGATTGTTGCAGGATGTAATTGACGACTACAACAAAGAGGTAAGATGCAAGGGTAACACTTTAGTATGGGGAACATAGTC
This sequence comes from Lampris incognitus, assembly GCF_029633865.1. Classification (NCBI taxonomy): domain Eukaryota; kingdom Metazoa; phylum Chordata; class Actinopteri; order Lampriformes; family Lampridae; genus Lampris; species Lampris incognitus. The sequence goes on along the minus strand of NC_079212.1, from coordinate 106,923,818 downwards.
ACCATTAATTAGGTGCTTATTAGCATGCAAATTAGCAACATATTGGCTCTTAATTGGTCATTATTACATACTCATTAATGCCTTATTCTGCATGGCCTTATTATACAACCAGTCAGCCATTAACTATGAGTTTTCCCTCTATAACCTCAGAATTATTGCTTATTAGTACCATCTCAGTATGCTTTGCTTAGTATGGACTTTATAAGGTGGTAGTACCACAAGAACAGTTATTCTCCCTTACTAACACTTAATGAATATGGTCTGTTCTTACATAACAAAACACAAAACTACAAGTGTTCATAGTGTTAAATTACTCTAAATTAAGTTGTTGTTACTTAGAATATGTTCGCCATACTAAAGTGACATCTTGATCATTACTAATTCACTAGTAATTACATTTTTTTACTTAGAATATGTGCCCCATACTAAAGTTTTACCGATGCAAGAGTTTCCCCTTTGCTGTATTTTTCCAGCAGTAGTCTGGACTCTGGAATTTTTTTTTTGGACCGTCTGCAGTTTGCATGTAGCTGGAAGCATTTTCATACATAATGGCAATTGCATGAATGATTTCTGACGGAATTCCACAGTTTAGACTAATGTGTAGCATTACTTTCTGGTTTACACTGTCAAATGCTTTGCAAAAATCAACAAAAATAATGGTTGCTTTTCTCGTGGATATTCTAAACTCTTCAATAATTCTTCTTAGAGCCAGGATCTGAGGTGCAGTCAATCTGCTTTTGTGAAAGCCATTTTGGTTGCATCTTAGAATAGGATCGATATGAACTGTTATTCTGTTCAGAAGCATTGAGTTGTATATTTTTGAAGCTATTACAGATAGTGTGATACCTCTGTAGTTTGAAGGAATAGAAAGGTCTCCTTTCTTTGGCAGAGGGAGAATGTAAGAAACTGAGAAGCCTTTTGGTTTATTACCCATTTTCGTTTCGTTGCAAAATTTGAGTAACTGCTCATGGAAAAGTGAGTTTTTCCAGATGATGGCTGGAATCTGGTCTGGGCCTGGAGTCTTAATTTTACTAAGATTGTTTAAGCACATTCACAGTTTCACAGCTCTTCCATATCAAATTGGTCTGTTCTGATTGGTAAATTTTCTGCCACTTTAAGAAAGGATCACTTGTGTTGATGTCATTTTGATCTTCCTTACCCAATAGAGATTTACAAGTGTTCGACTATGTCTGAGTACATTCCATTGCTGTTTTTTTCTTTGATACGATTCACAGGGGACAATCTTTTGTTGGTGAGGTCCCTTAGTACTTGCCATGCTGTTGTGTTTATGTTCGTGATGTAGTTTGTGGAATTTGTTTGTTTTGTTTTTCATGTGTTCTTCAAGCAACTTTGAGTACACTTTGTCCAGAGCTGTTTTGGCTTGATTTAATTCCTTTTTGGTATTTCTAGTTGGTCTGTTTTGGTGCTTCAGCGATGCCTTCTTCAATTTCTCCCTGGCTGTCTGAACACCATTGTGGTTGGCTAGAGTTTTGTTTTCTCCTTTTCGGCAGCATTTCCAAAGCAGCTTCCTTATTTGTAATAATTAAGGAATTGTATACTGAACTGATATTTTGCTCGTCCATGTCATTGGTGAGTGCGCTGAATCTGTGAAAGACTGAAACTGTATATTGCTCAGATAGGTTGATGTTGTTTACAACTCTTTTCCAGTCTATTCCTTTCATTGGATCTCTATCTGGAATTTTACTTTGTCTGTAGCTAATCATGCATCTGCATGAGACAATTCTATAGTCCAATCTAATGCTCTCGAATGAGCTGTATGCTCTAGAGTTTTTCACTGAGTTGATCCATTTACTTCTCACAAGAAGATAATCTAGCTGTACAAGTTGACCATATGGGCGATGATGCATCCATAATCGGCTCTGTCTGTTGCAGAACCTTGTATTTGTTGCAATGAGGCTATGTTGCATCATGACCATCACTTTATATGTGAACATATCAGTATATACATGTTGCCATTCTAAACCAACCTATATTTCTAGGGCTCACTGTAAAAATAAATAAATAAATAAAAGTATCAAAATTATTGTGTGCACTGTGTTAATAAACTAAAACTAAGTTGAAGGTAGCCCTTACTAGTTTGGTTTGAGCACAAACTCCTCTCCATCAGTAAACCAAAAAATACTGAAATGTTTGTTTTTAACTGGGTAAAAAAATAAATAAAATAAATGACTTTCATTGAAATTTAGCCAGACTACGTCACATAATCCTTGACTACTGCATGACTCTTTCAGTGACATCCTATTCATGCATGGAGTCAGAGCTTCGACAATGATTACCATACCAACGCATTTTATTTGAAGGATGCACAGTTCAGAATTGGACTAAGGATTAAACTATGTATATGTATTACAGATGGCTTATTTAAAAGAGGGCACAAACAAGGCAGAAATGGATATGCTCCTACATTCTGACAGTGATGATGACCATGAAAGTCAGACATCAATGACTGATGATCAACCAGTCGATTACATGGCAACCAGGCTGGCAGTGCGAGCTTTTTTGAAAGTGTTAATTCAGCAACTGACAGTTTGACAACAGATGACTCAGACTTTGACGCTGACGTGGAGTATGTGTCTTCTGACTCGGAAGAAGTTCGAAATGATGAAGCTGAATTGGATTTGCCCAATTTAGAAGATAACTTAAGACAATGGTCTACAAAGAACAAAACCACACAAAGATTATTAAATGAATTATTAGCAATATTAAGAAAGCAAGGACACTTGCTACCAATGGATGCAAGGACTACTTGATGCACAGCGACCGGTCCCGACACAACGACCAGATAGGACATGACAAGCAGTCTAGGCACAGCGACTTGTCCAAGGACCGTAAGTATTCATCGGAACATTTTTGTAATTCACAGTGGCAAGAGTGTAAATGTTCTAGAGTAGCAGCCATGTTGCGGTAGTGCATATTTTGGTTTTGTGCTTAACATTTGGGCAGCCTCGTGGTTGACTGCTCAAGTTATTTTCTTATCAAGTGGCATCATGGCCAAAATAGATGGATGTCTCTGGACTGATCGAGATTGACTAACTGCTGAGCACAGCAAAGGCAGGAACTATGCACTGGGGCTGTGCCAGTTCATCCAAACTGATGACAATTGTTTTGGGATCGCTTGTGATTATGAAAAGGCACAAGACTATTGGGAAAGGGGGTGTTACAACAGAGGATTCTGATTACATAAAAGTTTGAATTACCTTGAACAAATTCTCTTTGACATTTTTTTTTTTTTAACCTGATTTTTGGGGGGGGAAAGTGACAGCCCTAACATTCACTCATGTCTATATCACATCACTCACCACTTTGGCTGTTTACAGTAACAGACTGCAGAAAAGTAGTGTTTTATGTAAGATCTACATTCTGTCTGTCTACATTGATCAAGCGTTCAACAAACTAATATTTGACAAATTTTGTCTTTCAGATTCTGGTGTTCAAATGCCAATCTCAAGATACTCTGCGAGGTTTTTCTCCCAGCAGAGTGACAGGTCCTCTGCACATGAATCCAGTCGTGCAGGGTCTCTGAGAGAAAAAGACTTAAGATTTCCAATGCCCACAGCAAGTAAGTGCTGAAGTGTTGGAGCCAGTATCAAAAAGCACCAAAAATGAATTGAATAGGACATATAGAACTAGCAGGTTAAAGTTTATACAACTGTTTACAGGTTAACAATAGCATAATTTTCCCATTGGCTCCTTGCCAGCATTTTAAACTGTCATGGGGACTTTTACATACATACTTCCTCCCTCCGTTTCTTGTCTCTTGCAGTTCCAGAAGTCAGTCACTCCACTAACTTGCTAAGACATACTTCTCACTTCAGAGGCATAATCCATCATTGCAAAAGGGCAGATTGAAGAAAAGGATAAACATACCAAAAGTTAAAGTCACTGGCATTTTTCTTGTAAAAGACTTGAGTGTGCTTCTAAAAGTACTCCTCACTTTACGAGACATGTTTCAGAATTATAACATTTGGTGTACTGTATTCATCAAATTACTTGTTTTTGCAATTATGGACTATGCCTTTGAAGCAAGTACTTGGAAATTCTTTATTAGGAATAACACCTTGAGATTTACCATCTTGTTTTCAATGACAATAATACAATATAAGCACAGTTAGACAAAACATTTAACAATAAAATACAAAATTAACAAGATAATTAAAACGAACAAGCAAATGAAACAAAAGAAGTATGTTGATGACAAGTCTGATTGATGTAAGAACATAAATGCCTGTTAAATGCAGCAGATGAGAATCAGAAAAGTTATGTACACAAAAGTCAGTTTAGTTTTTATATGATCTGATGATGGCAGTGAGCCAAAGGGAAAATTATGTGTTATCCTTGAGTAAATATGTTTATCTAATTAGAAGCCAAATCTTATTTATTTGACTTTTGAATGGTGGTTAGTGTTGCTGTTTAGGCCTGGGCTATACATAGTAACACTCTTTTGCAAAAAAAATATCCATTGGTAACATGTAAATGAATCCAGTTGTATGTTGTGTTGGTTGGTTGCTATCTGTGTCCTTTTAATGAGCTTTTATGTGAAAATCAGCCATGGGGTGATGTGGTGTGAGGCATGGGAACATGAATGCGAGCACAAATGTGTTTCTTTTTGTTTTCAGAGTTTCAGAAAAAAGTCTTGACTAAATTGGTGGATATCCACATGGAGGTCAGAAGGCTGGGAAGAAACAAGCCTCCCCTTTCATCCGCCCATATAAAGCAGCTGGAGACGATGGAGGAGTTCGAGAGAGAGGAGCAACGCCTCAAGGAGAAACAAACCTTTGAATCCCTGGTATGATTCACAAGACACACTCTGGAAGTGATGTAATTGTATGCTCTGTTTTATTTATCAATATTATTCTGGGATATGTCAGTGAAAATTGTTATAGCCTATAGTGTTTTTCCAACATTGACAGGAATAATTAGCCCCTCTCATTTAAAGGTTTTACAACTTGCATGAATTGGAGGGAAAGACGTGAGGGACTGTGTCCACAAAATTCTTGACAGGTATTTTCAACACTAGCCCTACATACAGTGTGGAACTTTTCAAACAGAATGTTACACTTCTTGTCCCAGTTTGCCAATAGACAGGATGTATCCCTTGTGCTATACACTTTATTCACTAGGCCACCATCTTAAATCGGAAACATAGCTGCGGAAAAACAGGAAGAGCTCCAAAGAACTGCATTGACTGCCATTTTTTATTTCATAAAAAAGTCAAATTGATCAAAAGTCTAAACATTGTATTTAATTCCCTGAAATGCAATCATGAGACTCATGATTGAATATTTTCTGCTGCTGTTGTTTTCCTAGATTGATCTGAAGGTGAGCAGATGACAAATCACTTGCATATATTTCAAAACACAAAAGCTAGTGTGATTAAAAATCAATGTTGAAGTGAATAGGTGCTTCCGTGTCCTACCACCTCATTATATCACAGTCAGCCAAAATGGCTGGCATGTGAATAAAGCAAATTTAACTAAGGTGAGTTGCCTGCGTAGAAACCTGACTTGAATGGTAAAGAGGAGGGGGTTCGACATGTGCAGGGACAGTATGTCATTGGAGCTATTAAAAATGGTCACATCCCATCAAGAGGTTTTGTTTAATTGGTTCCAGAAAACTAGTGTCCCAGAACCACACTTCTTTAGTGCACTATTGGCACTCTCACCCATTCTACAGTTGGCTGTAGATTACTACATACACATGTAATTTCTAAATAGTGCACTTTCTGTTTTTTTCAGGCTCTTCACCAACCAGCTCATGGCAAGATTCATTATGAAGGGGAAGGGGAAGAAGCAGAAACTGCCTCTGGAAACAACAAAAACATTCGAAGCAATACGGGGTACATGGCATTTTTCCCATGTCATTTAAAAGTATACTATGCAGGAATTTCCTAAAAAGCAATGTATAGATTCATACAATCGTCACCTATGACCCACTGTGTGTGTGTGTGTGTGTGTGTGTGTGTGTGTGTGGCGGTATATTTATCTGCAGAGACTCTGCCCTCTTCCTATATTTTCTTATTTTCTTAATTATTTTGCTGTGTTCGGGACATTTCTAGGCATCAGCCTTTGGGTAGTAGGCGTGTAGCCTCCAGCCAATAATTGCGCAGGTGTGAGGTCGGGACTTGTAGTATAGCGACCAGATTACATTGCTATCTCGCTAATCTTCTCTGTATGAGAATCAGACCTCAGGTGCTCATCCAGGCTCTGGTCATCTCCTGGCTGGACTACAGCAACTCCCTCCTTGCTGGCGCCCCGGCGTCAGCCATCAGACCTCTGGAGCTTGTTCAGAAAGCTGCAGCTCGTCTGGTGTTCAACCGCCCTAAGTTCTCCCACACAACTCCCCTTCTCATGTCCCTACACTGGCTCCCAGTAGCTGCTCGCATCCAGTTTAAGACTGGTGCTAGCTTACAGGGCAGTGAAAGGAACAGCTCCTTCCTATCTCCAGGCCATGGTCAAGCCCTACACCCCTGCCCGACCACTTCGCTCTGCTGTCTCAGGACGCCTGGTTGCCCCATCGCTCAGAGGCCCTTGCTGCCGATCAACCCAGTCACAGCTCTTTTCTGTCCTGGCCCCACAGTGGTGGAATGAGCTCCCCACTGATGTCAGGACAGTGGAGTCGCTGCCCATCTTTCGGTGAAGGTTGAAAACGCACCTCTTCAAGAAGTACTACCCTGTTACTTGTTCTTAGCACTTATTGTATTCACTCTAAAAAAAAAAAAAAAAAAAAAAAACTCATTCTTGCACTTTTACATTAGCACTGGTTTGCTCTTAGATGCTTGTTTAGATGACACTTATGACCTCTGATGACTAGTAGTTTTCCTGATTTGCTACGTTAAATGCACTTATTTTAAGTAGCTTTGGATAAAAGCGTCGGCTAAGTGACTGTAATGTATGGTTCCACTTTTTGTACATGTGCTACCGGCTCTCGCTCCTCTGCACCACACATGCACGCACATGCACACAGCAGAGAGGCCACCGCAGACAGGATGAAGCTGCTTCGGCTATATTCACAAAAAATGTGGCACTTTCCTGCAGGGTTGTGTGGATGTGTTTATTTGTGCTTTAGAACATAACCACTGTGAAACAATCAGAAAATAACGTTTTATTTATCAGATTCAACGGCTTTGTTCTCACCAGAACTGCTCACTCTCTTCATCTTCATTCACTCTAGCTCGCTCGACCCCCGCCCCCCCGTTAGCCGGGGAAGAGGGGCCAACTTTGAATGTTGTTTACAAATGGCAACCAACAATTGCTGCATAGTATATCTTAAGTCTACACCAACTCTCACTCATATTCACTACCTCAACATTTTCTGAATTATACAGTACATTTTCTGAATGAAAGGTCGGCGGTAGCAAAAATCTCGCTGTAGAGGGGAAAACAGTTTGTTCACTTGATAGAACTTTATTTGAAGAAGGTTTAAGTTTGCTTGCTTGTGGAATGAGAATATTGGAATCAGCCGGTCAAGCAGCAAACTATATGATGCATTATGATAATCAGCCTTGACCACTTGATATTATGGTCTTATAATGGACAGTGTTTCCCCAAGGATGGCGTTGTAGCAGCAGATAATTATAATTAATAAGTATGCATCAAAGCTCTTGCTTTGATACATATTAATATGTATCAAAGCAAGAGAGGCAAGATTGAGATGGCTTGGACATGTGTGGACGAGAGATGCTGGGTATATTGGGAGAAGGATGCTGAATATGGAGCTGCCAGGGAAGAGGAAAAGAGGAAGGCCAAAGAGGGGGGTTATGGATGTGGTGAGGGAAGACATGCAGGTGGCTGGTGTGACGAGGAAGATGCAGAAGACAGGAAGAAATGGAAACGGATGATTCACTGTGGCGACCCCTAATGGGAGCAGCCAGCCAAAAGTAGTAGTAGTAATTAATATGTATAAGGAACTTCAGACCTGTATGTTTTCATGTACAAATGTGTAAACATGCATACTGTGATGTAACTACGCTGGTTATCCTTGTATATTTACAATTTTTGTTTTTGTTCAACTCCTGCAGCGGCAGTCATGAAATGGGGCAAATAATTTTTGCATTTGTCTTAAAATAACTGCTTTAGTTGTTTTAAGACAAAGACTGCTTTAGTCTTTGCCTTAAAACAAGTGCTTTTGGATTTTGGATCTTAAATTATCTGATTGATATACAGTGTATCGGAAAGTATTCAAACCCCTTCACTTTCCCCACGTTTTGTTATGTTACAGCCTTATTCCAAAATTTATTAAATTTATTTTTTTCTCGTCAATCTACATACAATACCCAATAATGACAAAGCGAAATAGGTTTTGTAGAAATTTTTGCAAATTTATTAAAAATAAAAAACTGAAATATTGCATGTACATAAGTGTCTGTGAATGTTCTCATTCATCCAGGTCATGGTTATCCAAAGGAGTTGAATCAAGTGCAACTGGACTTGGTATATATCCGTGAAGACGTTTCACCTCTCATCCAAGAGGCTTCCTCAGTTTGTGCCTTTCTGACTAGACCAAGCTAGTCTGACTGGCTGGTGATGAGACTCAGAATTTATCCTCTTTGGAGTCATTGTCAGAGCTATAGATGTCCATGGCTCTTTGTGTTCCGATGTTTACCAATGGCCGTCGCTAACAGAGCCATAGATATGAGTGGCTCTTTTGTGTACTGATGTTTGGCCGCGCCTGTCATGCATAAGTATTCACAACCTTTACTCAGTACTTGGTTGAGGCACCCTTGGCAGCAATTACAGCCTCAAATCCTCTTGGGTGTGAAGCTACAATTTTGGCACACCTGTATTTGGGATATTTCTCCCATTCTTCTCTGCAGATCCTCTCGAGCTCTGCAAGGTTAGATGGGGAGTGTCGCTGCACAGCTATTTTCAGGTCTTTCCAGAGATGTTCAATGGGGTTCAAGTCTGGGCTCTGGCTGGGCCACTCAAGGACATTCACAGACTTGTCCCAAAGCCACTCCTTCATTGTCTTGGCTGTGTGCTTAGGGTCGTTGTTGTGTTGAAAGGTAAACCTTTGCCACAGTCTGAGGTCCTGAGCACTCTGGAGCAGGTTTTCATCAAGGATCTCGCTGTACTTTGCTCTATTCATCTTTCCCTTGATCCTGACTAGTCCCCCAGTTCCTGCCGCTGAAAAACATCCCCACAGCATGATGCTACCACCACCATGCTTCACTGTAGGGATGGTATTAGCAAGGTGATGAGAGGTGCCTGGTTTCCTCCAGATGTGACGTTTCGCATTCAGGCCAAAGAGTTCAATCTTGGTTTCATCAGACCAGAGAATCTTGTTTCTATTTAGGTGCTTTCTGGCAAACTCCAAGCTGGCTGTCATGTGCCTTTTACTGAGCAGAGGCTTCCGTCTGGCCACTCTACCATAAAGGCCTGATTGGTGGAGTGCTGCAGAGATGGTTGTCCTTCTGGAAGGTTCTCCCATCTCCACAGAGGAATGCTGGAGCTCTTTCAGAGTGACCATCGGGTTCTTGGTCACCTCCCTGACCAAGGCCCTTTTCCCCTGATTGCTCAGTTTGGCTGGGCGGCGAGCTCTAGGAAGAGTCCTGGTGGAGCCAAACTTCCATTTACGAATGATGGAGACCACTGTGCTCTTCGGGACCTTCAAAGCTGTAGAAAATTTTTTGTACCCTTCCCCAGATCTGTGCCTCGATACAATCCTGTCTTGGAGGTCCACAGACAATTCCTTTGACTTCATGGCTTGGTTTCTGCTCTGACATGCACTGTCAACAGTGGGACCTTATATAGACAGGTATGTGTCTTTCCAAATCATGTCCAATCAATTGAATTTACTATGGGTGGACTCCAATCAAGATGTAGAAACATCTCAAGGATGATCAGTGGAAACAGGATGACTGGAGCTCAATTTTGAGTGTCATAGCAAAGGGTGTGAATACTTATGTACATGCAATATTTCAGTTTTTTATTTTTAATAAATTTGCAAAAATTTCTGCAAAACCTTTTTCACTTTGTCATTATGGGGTATTGTGTGTAGAATGATGAGAAAAAAAGGAATTTAATCCATTTTGGAATAAGGCTGTAACATAACAAAAGGTGGGGAAGGTGAAGGGGTGTGAATACTTTCCGGATGCACTGTATTTTGGCTTTGACCTACGCCTGGATTTAGATAAGGAGCTAAGAACACAGACTTGAAATAGCTAGACAGCAAATCGGCAAGCTAGCTAGCTTAGCTATCAAGGTTGGCTTGGTGCGTTTCCTGGCTAGCATTGTGATATAACCCAGACTTTATAAAGATTGGTAGTGTTAAAGTTACCAAATTAACTGCCGATTTCCGCTGTGATGCACAAGATGGGACCAAAGAAGGCAAGTACAATTACAGACAAGGAAGCTGAAGACATAAATAAATCTAAACTTTATGTCGGAAGACATTGCAAAAATATCTTAACAGAAACTGATAATGGACTTGATAGGAGAAATAAAGGAACTGAGAAGACAAAATTACAAGGGTAAATAAATAACCATACTGGAGGGCCATGTAGCAGTCCTGGAACAGTACTATAGGATGAATGACATCAGAGGCTTGGAAACCCAGCCCCGGTCCTGAGCCAGGGCTGCAGCGAAGGAGTCAGAGTCCACCGAGCCTGACCTGGTCTCCCTTGAGCAGCAAGTGATCAACTTCTTCAACAGTAAGGGGATAAAAGTGGACAGCAGAGATATCGAGGCATGTCATCCTCTTCCCCCGAAAAAAAACAAAAAAACAAAAACGTGAAACCAGCCATAATAATTTGCTTTGTGAGCAGAAAACAAAAAAATAGCACTGCTCAAGCAGGGAAGAAAGCTGAAAGACACCAATGTGTACCTCAACGAGCACCTGACGGAAGAAAAATGCGGACATCGCCAGACAGGCACGCATCTTGAGGAAAGAAAACAGGATTCAATCAACATGGACATAAAACTGTAAAGTATTCATAAAACTGAATGGCTCACCAGAGGAAGCTAAAGTGTTGGCCATCAAAGAACAAGCTGGACAAGTATCAGAGATGACAACCCATGGAGAACAGCAAAGTTAATATTTCTGACAACCATGACAATTAAAACCCATGACAAGCCTCCTTGACACATGTCATTCATCTCCAACTGGAGGTATTAATCAACAACAAGTGCTGATCTCTGAATATGAAACAGTTGGACTGAAAACCTTTGAATCCACTGAATATAAAGGACATGATATGGAGAATGATATTGATCCTGAGAACAATCTCTACATCAACACACACAGCCATTGTGAATACTAAGCAACAGTTTAACTGAAAGTAAAAAAATGAATGGAACAATATCACTTATACATTTCAATAGTAGGAGCCTGAATTCAAGCCTTTCAAAGATCAAACACTGTTTAAGACAAGTGAACAACCAATTCACTGTAATGGCAATCTCTGAGACTTGGCTTAAAAAGGAACAAACTACCATGATCCAGAGCCCTAGAAACAGAGTTGCGTCAATGAGGGGTCAGAACGCGAGAGGGTCACGTGGTTCATGTAGCCGCCGAATAGTTACAAACGAAGCTTGGCGGGTAATTTAAATGAACTGCTTAGCCGCGATTTCCGGTAACTACTAACCAATATTTTCAGATTTTTACATTTATATATAGATATATTCCAACCTGACACATATTCTATGCGCACTGTTTGGAACTGTCCGGGCTCCCATCACGTGGTTCATGTAGCCGCCGAATAGTTACAAACGAAGCTTGGCGGGTAATTTAAATGAACTGCTTAGCCGCGATTTCCGGTAACTACTAACCAATATTTTTAGATTTTTACATTTATATATAGATATATTCTAACGTGACACATATTCTATGCGGACTGTTTGATACTATCCAGGGCTACCGTGATCCGCCATTGCTGTGGCCCATTGACGTCTACGGAGTTGACGTAACTCTCTCTTTCTCGGGCTCTGCCATGATCTACATAGAGGGATATGAGATATATTCTATAAATAAGAATCCAAAAAGGGTGGAGGAGTTGCTTTATACATAGATTTACTAATGTAGTTTTTGTCAATCAATTGTATGTCACATGTAGTGGACAATAACATGGAATGCATTATTGTAGAAATAGAACTAGAGAAATCAAAAAACATGCTAATAAGCTGTGTATACAGCACTCCAGGATCATGTTTTGATACATTTAGGGAAAGGTTATTGGACATGTATGAGACCATAAATAATAAGAAAATGTTTTTTGTTTGTGGGGATTTCAGTATTGATTTGTTAAACCCACTTGAACACAATACCACTACAGAATGCATTATTTCAATGTACAGTATAAGCCTGTATCCCTCAATCACACACCCAACCATAATAATGACTCACAGTGCTACACTAATTGATAATATATTCGCTAATGTAATTGATAGGAAAGTAATAAGTGGGCTAATAATAAATGACACAAGTGACCATCTGCCAGTGTTTGCAGTCATTCAGAACCCTTACAGGGGCAAATAAGGATGTTACAACATGCAAAATAATTAGATAAAAGACAGAAGGGACGATTAAATTTAAAAATGATCTGATGGTACAAGACTGGAATGAAGTATGTGGAAGATGTAGAAGAAGCCTATGACATTTTTGTCAATAACAACCTACTACTACTTTCGGCCGGTCCCATTAGGGGTCACCACAGCGGCTCATCCGTTTCCATTTCTTCCTGTCTTCTGCATCTTCCTCTGTCACACCAGCCATCTGCATGTCTTCCTTCATCACAGCCATAAACCTCCTCTTTGGCCTTCCTCTTTTCCTCTTCCCTGGCAGCTCCATATTCAACATCCTTCTCCCAATATACCCAGCATCTCTCCTCTACACATGTCCAAACCATCTCAATATTGCCTCTCTTGCTTTGTCTCCAAACTGTCCAACTTGAGCAGTCCCTCTAATATAATCATTCCTAATCCTGTCCTTCTTGAAAAAGGAAAATCTTATCATCTTCAACTCTGCCACCTCCAGCACCGCCTTCTGTCTTTTCGTCAGTGCCACTGTCTCCAAACCATATAAAATAGCTGGTCTCACAACCATCTTGTAAACCTTCCCTTTAACTCTTGCTGGTACCCTTCTGTCACAAATCACTCCTGACCCTCTTCTCCACCCACTCCACCCTGCCTTCACTCTCTTCTTCACCTCTCTCCTGCACTCCCCATTACTTTGGACAGTTGACCCCAAGTATTTAAACTCATATGCCTTCATCACCTCCACTCCTTGCATCCCGACCATTCCACTGTCCTCCTTCTCATTCACGCATAGGTATTCTGTCTTGCTCCTACTGACTTTCATTCCTCTTCTCTGCAGTGCATACCTCCACCTCTCCAGGCTCTCCTCAACCTGCACTCTACTCTCGCTACAGATCACAATGTCATCCGCGAACATCATCTTCCATGGAGACTCCTGCCTGATCTTGTCCGTCAACCTGTCCATCACCATTGCAAACAAGAAAGGGCTCAGAGTTGATCCTTGATGTAATCCCACCTCCACCTTGAATCCTTCTGCCATTCCAACTGAACACATCACCATTGTCACAATTCCCTCATACATATCCTGCACCACTCCTACATACTTCTCTGCAACTCCCAACTTCCTCATACAATACCACACCTCTTCTCTCGGCACCCTGTCATATGCTTTCTCTAAATCTACAAAGACACAATGTAACTCCTTCTGGCCTACGCTATACTTATTCATCAACATTCTCAAAACAAACATTGCATATGTGGTGTTCTTTCATGGCATGAAACCATACTGCTGCTTGCTAATCATCACCTCTCCTCTTAACCAAGTTTCTATTACTCTTTCCCATATCGTCATGCTGTGGCTAATCAACTTTACACCTCTGTAGTTGCTACAGTTCTGCACATCGCCCTTGTTCTTGAAAATCGGTACCAGTATGCGTCTTCTCCACTCATCAGGCATCCTCTCACTTTCCAAGATTGTGTTAAACAATCTAATCTCTCTGAAACCTCTCCATGCCTCTACAGGTATGTCATCAGGACTCTTCATCCTCTTCATAGCTGCCCTCACTTCCTCCTTGTTAATCCACTGCCCTTCCTGATTCACTATCTCTACATCATCCAACCTTCTCTCGCTCTCATTTTCCTCATTCATCAGCCTCTCAAAGTACTCCTTCCACCTTCTCAACACACTCTCCTCGCTTGTCAACACATTTCCATCTCTATCCTTGATCACCCTAGCCTGCTGCATATCCTTCCCAGCTCTGTCACTCTGTCTAGCCAATTGGTACAAGTCCTTTTCTACTTTCTTAGTGTCTAACCTCTTATGAAGACTCGCGGTATGCCTTTTCCTTTACCTTTGCCACCTCTCGCTTCACTTTATGCTGCATCTCCTTGTACTTCTGTCTACTGTCTTCATATCTCTGACTATCCCACATCTTCTTTGTCAACCTCTTCCTCTGTATACATTGCTGTACTTCCTCATTCCACCACCAAGTCTCCTTGTCTTCCTTCCTCTGTCCAGATGACACACCAAGTAACTTCCTAGCTGTCTCCCTTACTATTTCTGCAATGCTTGCCCAGTCATCCAGCAACTCTTCACTACCAGCCAGTGCGTGTCATAACTCCTCCCTGAACGCCACACAACAGTCTTCCTTCTTCAAATTCCACCATTTGATCCTTGGCTCTGACTTCACTCTCTTCCTCCTCTTGATATCCAAAGTCATCCTACAGCCCATCATCCAATGCTGCCTAGCTATGTTCTCCCCTGTAACAACCTTGTATATAGTTTCCAATTCCTTTGAGATCGCACCTCCTACATAAGATATAGTTCACCTATGTGCACCTTCTTCCACTCTTATACATTACCCTGTGTTCATCATTTTCTTGGTATATGTATTCGCTACAGCCATTTCCATCCTTTTCACAAAATCCACAATCATCTCCCTTTCCACATTCCTCTCCTTGACACCATACCTACCCATCAACTTCTCATCACCTCTGTTCTTTTCACCAACATGCTCATTGAATTCTTCCCCAATCACCACTCTCTCCTCCTTGGGTACACTCTACACCACTTCATCCAACTCACTCCAGAATTCTTCTTTCTCTTCCATCTCACACCCAAGTTGTGGGGCATATGCGCTGATAACATTCAGCAATACGCCTTCGATTTCCAGCTTCATACTCATCACTCTGTCTGACACGCTTCACCTTCAGCACATTCTTGACATACTCTTCCTTCAGAATTTCCCCTATCCCATTTCTCTACCCATTCGCACCATGGTAGAAGAGTTTGAGCCCACCTCCAATACTCCTGGCCTTACTCCCCTTCCACCTGGTCTCTTGCACACACTGTATGCCTACTTTTTTTCTTTCCATCATATCAGCCAGCTCTCTCCCTTTACCAGTCATAGTGCCAACATTCAAAGTTCCGACTCTCACCTCCACACTCCTACCCTTCCCTCCTCTCTCGCTGCCTTTGGGCATGCCTTCCCCTTCTCCTTTTCCTTCGCCCAACAGTAGCATAGTTTCCACCGGCACCCTGCTGGTTAACAGTACCGGTGGCGGTCGTTGATAACCTGGGCCTCGACCGATCCGGTATGGAAATCTTATTCATGATCCGCATATTTGATATGGCAAAGATTTTACGCCGGATGCCCTTCCTGATGCAACCCTCCCCATTTATCCGGGCTTGGGACCAGCTCTAAGAATGCACTGGCTTGTGCATCCGCAGTGGCTGGGTTAATTCTCTAAAATACTTGAAAAAAAATTCTATTCAAGGTTGGGCGACTTTATCACAAAACAATGTACTGTGTGAACAACAATATGGATTTAGAACTAATAGGACTACATAATTTGCACTCATTATATTGTGGAAGAGGTAACAACTGCTATAGAAAATAAATAATATGATGGAGGAGTTTTCTTAGATCTAAACAAAAACATTTTATATGGTTGACCATGACTTATTGTTAATAAAACTATAAAAACATGGAATCAGAGGAATAGTTCTTTCTTGGCTATCCAGTTATCTAAGCAATAGGTACCAATACGTGCAAATTAATAATTTTAAATCACAATTAATGAACGTTAAGTGTGGGATTCCTCAAGGCTCAGCGTTGGGGCCATTATTGTTTATTTTGTACATTAATAATATATGTGCTGGCGGCCTGTCCAGGGTGTCTCCCCGCCTGCTGTCCAATGACTGCTGGGATAGGCTCAAGCATCCCTGCGACCCTGAGTAGGATAAGCACTTTGGATAATGGATGGATGGATAATATATGTGAGGTTTCCCAAACACTAAAAATAATTTTATTTGCAGATGACACAAACTTACTTTGCAGTGGGGACAACTTGGAACAACTTCTGGGTACAGTAGGAAATGAATTGACCTATCGCAAAGCCCCGCCCCCCTTAGTTACTGTTGCTATGCCCGTCAAGCATTTCAGAACTATACAGGAAGTAGCCGGAAAACACCAAAACATGACTGAAGAAATCAGCACATTGTGTGGGTAAAAGTAACAGTAATAATACGTTAGCTGTATTAGCTATCAATAATAGCTAGTAGCAAGCTTAGCTTGGAGCAGATTTTGGATGGATTAAGCTGTCCATGGGGTCTGCTATACTGCGAAATCTATTGCCGACATTGCGCTTCTTGCGTTCTGGGTTTCGGGAAGGGAAAGAAAATTACACCCCCTCCAAACTTTTCCGATATCTAGTATCCGATTTGCAGATCCCATAGGCACAGCGTTTCAGCATTTTGCTGTGTGTTTGAAAGCTTGACGGACCGTTGCTAAGGTAGGATTGGACAAGCATCGTTCTGGGGCGGTACTTTGCGAAAGGTCAATTGAAGAAACTAAAGAGTTTGTTTGATTCAAATAAACTAACACTAAATTTAAGCAAAACAAAATTTATAATATTTGGGAATCGGTCAATAAACTCAAACAAGAAGCTCATGATAAATGGTGTCAAATTCAAAAGAGTATCAGAAATCAAATTTCTTGGAGTAATAATGGACAGTAAATTATGTTGGAAGTCACATATAAAGTATATTAAAGCAAAAATGTCAGTCAATTGCAATATTGTATAAAGTCAGAGATCTCCTACATCAACCAGCACTATACACCTTTTGCTGTTCCTTCATACTTCCATACATCACCTACTGTTTGGAAGTATGGGGGAACACATACAAAACAAACACAGATCCAATCTTCATCCTTCAAAAAAAGAGCCATAAGAATTGGAAACAAAACCACTTGAAGACAGCCTACAAACCCATTCTTTGTCAAACTAAAATTTAAGGATTTGGTTGACATCAAAACAATTCAACTCATGTACAGAGTAAAAAAAAAATCAGCCGTTACCAAACAGTGTCCACGAGTTGTTCCAAATCAGGGAAAGTAAACACGATCTCAGAGGAATATGTACATTCAAAAACCAATTAGTGAGGACAAATGCAAAACTTCCTTGTATAACCATCGATGGAACAACTGTAGAAAATAAATGAAGACATGTAAATCATTAAGTGTAAACAACTCTTCAAAAATAACGTCTTGAACAAATATAGGATGGGTGAACAAAAAGGTGGACTGGAAGAACATGACATGATATATGTAAGGTGCCTTGTTTGAGTTGTGCTGTTTTGTTTATTTTGGTTTCATACATTGATCTTTTTCACGTTTTGTTTTGGCTTGATTTGATTGATAATGTATAAAGAGAGATAGGACCTAAAAAGTTATTTACTTCATCCTTCGCCCTTTTCGAACATGGATTAGTTATTACTTGTTTTGTTACAGAGAGTTTGCAAAATATGTCCACTTTTATTTCCATTTGTTTTGCATTCCTGCCTGTATATCTTTATTTTGTTATTTTAACATTTTCAGAATAAAATCAATCAATCAATCAAACGTTACAATTTTAATGCATTATTATTTCCAATTTTGTTTTATTTTTCAAATCGTTAATGTTTTAACAAAGGGGATGACACTCAATATTAGGCATGTCTAATATTTTGCACTGAAAATAGTTCAGACTGGATCCTCCGTCTTACAGGTACTGTTTGGTTATGATTATTGTTTTTCCCAAATGTTGATATGGGATAGTTGTAATGATGCCGTTACTCACCCTCGTAGTTGTCGATGTAGCTCAAAATATACGTACACCTTAAACATCTTTTATTTCTAGCTTGTCTGAGCTACCGAGGAAGCACTCACGATGCGATGTACATCGCTGACCGTGATTTTAGGGGAGGTCCTGCAAACAGTGAGTGTGTGTAAAACAAAGTCATCTCTTTTCTCAACTAACCACACCGGAAGTTCTTGTGCAAATACTTGGACGTCGGAAGTTGAACAACGCCATCTTATGCACCCAGGCTATTGGCCGTGTCGTGTCTGCAGGTAGTTGGTAAGCCGGATGTGGGTATGTGTTCTTGTCGCTAGACTAGCATCTCTGCTCGGTCGGCATGCCTGTTCGGGGGGGAGGGTAGCGTGATCCTCCCACGCGCTACGTCCCCCTGGCGAAACTCTTCACTGTCGACTCCACATGTATCGGGGGAGGCATGTGTTAGTCTGCAGCGCTCCTTGGATCGGCAGAGGGTGGAGCAGCGACTGGGACGGCTCGCAAGAGTGGGGTAATTGGCCGGGGGAAGCAAAGAGGATGGATGAGGGCAAGGACACATGCACAGGCTCAGAGGTAGATAGGCCCATCATGAAAGAAGACGGGGGGGAAATGGTATCATCTTTTCAGCCTCATTAAAGAAAAATGGCATCAGTTTTAAATTACAATTAACCATATATAACATGGTGGTTACGGAAACTAGAACACTAGTAATTTGAGTCGAATTGCAATAAAGTTACACACAATCCACCATATAAAGAACAAATAACATGCATAAGCTCAGAAACAGATAAAGTATACAAAAAGAGGAACCATTTGAGGATTTTCAAGTGCAGTGCAGGTGGCTCAGCCCGAGAGAGAGTGTATGTGTGAGTATTCCCAGTAGCCTAGTAACAATAATAACAAAAGTCAATGGCCATATACTTACCCATATGAATTTGACAGGTGGGCCTACATCTTTGCACAAAGTTTTCTGATGTTTGGCACAATTGAAGACAGTTTAAGACTCAAATCTTTCTCAAAAGCATACAGTCTTTACCGATATATTACATTACAGTGTAGAGCCGAAGTAACGGAGAAGACCGTAGGTTCACACTTTAGCCGTGTAGGCAACTTTCTTTAATCCACGGTAAATCAGCGAGACAAACAAAACCCACAGCTCGACTGAGCGGAGGTGGCAAGAATAACCAGAAAACTGGCTGGACAACCATAACTTAACCCTGCGTTAACCTGCCAGGGCAACCATGACTTAACCCTTAGTTCCTGGGTTGAATTCTGTCCCCAATACGTGTCCACCACATGAGCCCCCCCAGAATTCGCCCTAGTAATCGAAGTCAGGCAGGCGCGGGTGGACGACAGGCCGTCCGCGGCGGCTCCGGATAACAGGGGCCGGAGTGTCTGTGGGAGGCATTGACGCGGGCCTGTGGAGGTCGGCCTGAGGAGCAGAAGAGGCAGCTCGGGCCTCCACGGGGGGAGGAGGCGGAGCCGGGGGACGACCGCGACGAGGAGGTTGGGCTAACTCCAACGGCTGCGTCAAGTCCAGGTGTGCGGGTTTAACTCGGTCCACTGAAACATGCTCGGCCGTGCCCCCAAAATCCACCACCAGGTGCTTAGTTCCCCGTTCCAGGACGCGGAAGGGGCCGTCATAAGGGGGTTGCAGAGGGGGGCGGTGTGCGTCGTGACGGATGAACACGTAGTCCGCTGACTGCAGACCTGGGGGCACCTGGGACACCGGAGTGCCGTGTTGGGCGGTAGGGACGGGTGTGAAAGCTCTGACCCCGTCCAGCAAGGAGGCTCGTTGGTCCACAGCTGACCAGGGACGCGTTGCATTGGGCATGAAATCGCCTGGGACTCGCAGCGGCGTGCCGTACACCAGCTCCGCAGAGGAGGCTTGTAGGTCTTCCTTCGGGGCGGTCCGCAGGCTCAGCATGACCCATGGGAGCTTGTCAACCCAGTTGCAGTCCTTGAGAGTAGCCCGAAGCGCAGCCTTCATGGACCGGTGGAAGCGCTCACATAGGCCGTTCGCCTGAGGGTGGTAGGCGGTAGTGCGATGAAGCTTGACGCCCAGAGCCTCACCCACAGCATTCCATAGCTCTGAGGTAAACTGTGGCCCACGGTCAGATGAAAGGTCGGAAGGCGTACCGAAACGTGAGACCCACGACCCAATAAAAGCCCGGGCCACATCAGCAGACGTCGTGGATGCCAGGGGAACAGCTTCAGGCCAGCGCGTAGTCCTGTCCACCACAGTGAAGAGGTAGGTGAACCCATGGGAGGGGGGTAGGGGACCAACCAGGTCGACGTGGACATGGTCAAATCGTCTCTCCGGCACTGCGAAGCGTTCCAGGGGCGCCTTAATGTGGCGGTGTATCTTAGCCCGCTGACAGGCAACACACGAGTCGGCCCACGCTTTCACGTCTCTCTTAAGTCCCTCCCACACAAACTTAGCAGAGGTCAGGCGCACGGATGGCTTACCGCCTGGATGAGAGAGGCCGTGCACAGCTTCAAATACGGGGCGTCTCCAGCTGTGCGGGACGATGGGCCTGGGCTGTCCTGTGGAGATGTCACACAGGAGGGTGACACCTGTGTCGCTGAAAGGAACGTCCTGCAGGCGGAGCCCCGTGTCGGAGGCCCGGAGACGGAGGATGCTCGGGTCCGTGGCCTGGTCAGCAGCCATCTGTGCATAGTCAAGGCCTAGGTGGACCGCTCCAATCACTGCCCTAGACAGGCAGTCAGCTACCTGGTTAGACTTACCAGCGACGTGCTGGATGTCGGTAGTGAATTCCGAAATGTAGGAGAGTTGTCGCTGCTGGCGAGCGGACCATGGCTCGGCCGTCTTGGACATGGCAAACGTGAGGGGCTTGTGGTCCACGTACGCAGTAAACTCGCGGCCCTCTAGCAGGAAACGGAAATGCCGGACGGCGAGCCAGAGACCGAGGAGTTCCCTGTCAAAAGTACTATACTTGCGCTCTCGGGGTGTAAGCTGGCGACTGAAAAAGGCCAAAGGCTGCCAAGCCCCCCCCACCCACTGTTCGTGAACCGCACCAACAGCATAGTCCGATGCATCCGTGGTTATGGAAATAGGCGCTGTAGGTGAAGGATGCGCTAGCAGGGTAGCCTGGGAGAGCACAGCTTTAGTCTCGGTGAACGCACGGTCCCGCTCTGCTGTCCAGTCGACCGCCTGGTTGGGGGACATGCCTTTCAGCGCCTCGTACAGTGGCCGGATGATAAAGGCGGCTCGAGGAATGAAGCGGTGGTAGAATGTCACCATCCCGATGAACTCCCTGAGCGCACGAGCTGTTTGGGGGGGCGGAAATGCCGCCACCGCTTCCACCTTTGAGGGCAGGGGGACTGCCCCGTCCCCAGTGATGCGGTGCCCGAGGAAATCAATGGCTGTCAGCCCGAACCGGCACTTCGCCGGGTTGACGATCAGCCCATGCTGGCTGAGGCGTGTGAAGAGGGCATGAAGATGGGACAGGTGTTCTTCCTCGGAGGCGCTGGCGATGAGTATGTCGTCCAAATAGACGAAGATGAAAGGAAGGCCACGGAGCACTGAATCCATCAGCCGCTGAAAGGACTGGGCCGCGTTTTTGAGTCCAAATGGCATTCGTAGGAATTCAAATAGGCCGAATGGGGTTGTCACCGCTGTCTTGGGGATGTCTGAGGGGTGCACGGGAACTTGATGATAACCACGGACCAGGTCGACTTTTGAGAAGACGCATTTGCCAGACAGGTTTGCAGAAAAGTCCTGGATATGCGGGACAGGATAGCGGTCAGGCGTGGTGGCGTCATTTAGTCGGCGGTAGTCCCCGCATGGGCGCCAACCTCCATCAGGCTTAGCGACGATGTGGAGTGGGGACGCCCACGGGCTGTCAGAGCGGCGGATGATCCCCATGCGTTCCAGGTGCTCGAACTCAGACTTGGCAATGGCGAGTTTGGTGGGGTCGAGACGCCTGGCTCTGGCGTAGACCGGGGGCCCCTTCGTAGCAATGTGATGCTCCACCCCATGCTTAGCGGTGGGTGCAGAGAAGGTAGGCTGGGTGAGGTCAGGGAACTCAGCGAGGAGGCGGGTGAACTTGTCTCCCTCTGAGAGAGAGTTGGCTAGACCTGCATAGGCCGCTTCCCTCCGCGTACATGCGAAGGAGGAGAAGGTTAAGGCATCGACCAGACGGCTGTTCTGAATGTCCACTAGCAAACCGTAAGCGCACAAAAAATCAGCTCCGAGGAGGGGAAGCGTTACATTGGCCATGACGAACTCCCACGTGAAACGTTGTCCACCAAAACACAGTTCTACAGACCGCACGCCGTAGGTGTGGATAGGGCTGCCGTCAGCCGTCGCCAACTGGGGACCCCGCTCCCCGCCCATGATGTCGACGTCAGTAGCAGGGAGCACGCTTCTCTGTGCGCCCGTGTCACAAAGAAATCGCCGACCGGAGATGGTGTCGAGGATGAAGAGTAGCCTGCTCGTATCGCCAACACTCATGGCCACTACTGAGTGTTGGCCCTCTCGTTTCCCGTCGGCCTGTAGTTGCAGGGGGAACGGCACCGTTTAGCTTTCGCACCAAATCGAGCGTGGTACATACAGAGTCCAGAGGGCTTGTAGCGGTCTGATGCTGTGGCGCCACCGTCGGGCCACGCCCGCGATGTCGGCGGGGGGCCAGTGAAGGTAGGAGCCAGCACCCCGGCATGGGAGGAACGTTGTGTAGCGACGAAGAATCGGTCAGCCTCCTTTGCCAGCTCACGGGGATCAGTGATGGTGGAGTTAGCGAGCGCAGTCTGGACGTGGGGCGGCATGTTGCGCAGAAACAGCTCCATAAACAGGAAACATGGCTTTTCTTGACCCAGTAGGTTTAACATCCTGCTCATTAGCTCCGATGGTTTGCCATCTCCCAAGCCCTGAATTGCGAAGAGGCGACGTGCTCTCTCCGTTGCTGACAGTTCAAAAGTTTCAAGGAGGAGATGTTTAAGTGCGGCGTATTTACCATCGGCCGGTGGGTTGGTTATGAAACCGCTTATCCTGGAAGCCGTAGCGCCCCCCAGCGCTGCCACTACGTAGTAGTACCTGGTCTCGTCTGCTGTTATGTCTCTGAGCGCGAACTGTGCCTCAGCCTGCGCGAACCATGTAGCCGCGGAAGACTCCCAAAACTCCGGCAGTTTAATTGCAACGGCGTTCGTAGCCATAATGTGTGTGGTTTCAGAAAACTTATCCGAAAACCGACGTCGGGGTCACCAGTGTAGAGCCGAAGTAACGGAGAAGACCGTAGGTTCACACTTTAGCCGTGTAGGCAACTTTCTTTAATCCACGGTAAATCAGCGAGACAAACAAAACCCACAGCTCGACTGAGCGGAGGTGGCAAGAATAACCAGAAAACTGGCTGGACAACCATAACTTAACCCTGCGTTAACCTGCCAGGGCAACCATGACTTAACCCTTAGTTCCTGGGTTGAATTCTGTCCCCAATACGTGTCCACCACAACACCACCATTGCATTTTTCCTCTTGTGCAACCCCTACATGAAGTTCGAGCACCCCAAGGGGTTCGAGCGTCACGCTTTGTGAATGCCTGCTCCACAGTATAATTATCAACATGGTTGCCTTTGTTATTGCCATAATGATTATCATCGCAACACTCCTTCTCCCACCATCATTGTAATCATGATTGTCATCACTGTAGTCATCATCAACATCTTAATATATCTAAGGCAATGTGCCTTAAGCTTTCTGATGTTGGTCCAGGCCCATAAAAAAGTCACATATTTCAGAGTTATCAATTTTCCCTAGGTGTGAATGTGTCTGCCCTGTGACGGCAGCCTGTCCAGGGTGTCTCCCCGCCTGCCGCCCAATGACTGCTGGGATTGGCTCCAGCATCCTCGCAACCCTAAGAGCAGGATAAGCAGTTTGGATAATGGATGTATACTTTAGGTACCTTATATGGTTATATATGACGATATATTATTTTCTAATTGAATTTAAATCCTACCTCATGGATAGTCTATCCTCTGGCTGCCTACTATGGGTACAGGCAAAGTCACTTAAAAATTTTAAAAACATTTATTGACAGGAGTTAGTGAAGTTATCTAAATCCATTTGCGTTGGGGCTGAATTTCATTACACTGATATCGTATGCAATATATTAAATACACACTGAATTTATTGCCAGTAATTTATATGCTTGACCCAGGAGTCTTAAGTAACAGTCATTTTGTGTGTGGGGGGGGTGCAAAATGTGTATTTGAAAAGCTGTATTAGCTGAAGTGTGTCAGTGCAGTGTCATGAAGCTCTCGGTACAGCAGGGAGTAACTGCTACACGGACTCGTGCACGTGCATCACGTGTGTGCGCACACACACACACACACATTCAAAGTGTATGAATATTGTAGCAAACCCAGTCATACAAATTTGAATCCTTCCAGAAATATTATGTGGTTTAATCTGACGTTCTGTTTGAGTGTGCACAAAGGCAAACTCACATACAAATGGCCTCCTGTTCACCTCACATAAAGGTGCCAAACTGACATTAACCAGACATGGTTATCAGATTCACATTGGCCACTTAATGACCTTTCCCGGTCATTGTCACCGTTGATCACAGGAAAAAGTTTTAATCTCAATTCCACACCAGACAGAAAGTCTAATCCAATCCAGTATTTCCCAAATGTATTCTTGGGACCCACGTATTAAAAATGACTTCGTTTTGTGCATGTTATTGAAAAGATATACACATTTTCAATACTATAGAAATGAGACCAAACAAATGCATTTATGTGGAGTTAACAGGCTATCTCATTGTTTTTATTTCCTCTCATCAGTAAAACAGTATGCAGATTTTAAATACTTTATAAATGAGACAAAATAAATGCATTTAGGCAGGGTTAACATGCTCTCATTTTTTCCCCTCTCATCAGTAAAACAAAAATAATGTACGCTAGCCTTTCATATTAGATTCAGTGTTATAAGTACAAATATTAGAACAACATGAGCATTCAGTACTGTCAAAAACATGCTTCTCATTGAAGGTTTTTTGAAATGCTCATACTTATTATCAGAAAAAGTAGGTTTGTGTTTAAGTGCAGCTATTATTATCAAACCGTCAATCAATTTGAACAGTCAACAAATCAATTTGTTAATCTAATCAGATTCCATGTCCAATCACAGTAAGCCCGTTATGTGCTATTTATTTATCCTGAATATTATCATTTTAGGCCTACTCCAAATATCCAATAGTACATATCAATTTTACTAACACCTTGCTAATGTGATAGGTGGGCCTGCTTCCTTTTTAGCATTATATTCCAGTCTAGTATACAAGACGAGAGCGCATCACCATGGGCAGGTCCAGGGGTGGAGCCAGAGGGGCACTGGCCCCAGCTGAACTCTTGATTGGTCCCTGAAGTGCCCCTGTCCTGTCACTTGACTCTTTACATATGAGTAAATATCACAATCTGTGGCACCTCAAACATTTCTTGTAACTATAGAGAGAAGGTAATAATGGGAAAGATTTACATGTTTAGGACTTGGATGTAGCTTGGATGTTAATGAGAATCGTATCTACACAAAAGATAAGGAAATTTGTGTTTGGTAGATAATTTCTTTGTTGTAACAATGCTTCTTGGCAATAAATATTATATCAGGCACCTGATTGTCAGCACCTGGGTTACAAGAAGCTCAAAACAAGTCAATAGCAACAGCAAAATAAGCTGTTTGGCATTGGCAGAGAAGATTTGGCAAATTTTTCATGGGCGCAACCCACATACTCAGCTCTGCTGCTCATCCCACAAATGCATGTTTCTTACAAATGTGGCACCATTTAAAAGGGAAATAAACAGGCTTTCCAACAGTATAAGATTTATTGCCAAGAAGCATTGTTCCTTAACCGATGAGAGGGTCTAAGGACAGGATGTTGTGTTGCTGTTAAGCCCACTGAGGCAAATTTGTAATTTCTGATATTGGGCTATACAAATAAAATTGATTTGATTTGGTTGTTACAACAAAGAAATAATCTACCAAACACACATTTCCATACTTTTTGTGCTAAGTATATAAATGGGAAGTGGTGATTCCGATGGGACATGAACGCGGCAGAGGCGGGAATTTGGTAATTCCAATGTGACTTAAACGTGACATGAGACTGCACGGAGAGTTGGAATGAACATTGGCGCGCAGCTGCAGGTCCAGAAACTTCGTGGTAAGTTACTATTAGTTTGTGTTAATGTGTGCAAGAGCATTTACTTGCTTCAGTCACTGAACTTAGGTTTGTCCAACATCAGGTTAGCAGCAAGCTACTACATTGTGGCGGACACTAGGGGCTATGCCTCTCACCCAGCAGGACTGTGAGCTGGGGGCGTGGTTTACGTTCCCGGGCTTGCTGGTGCAGGGTTGTTCCTGCTGTAGTTTTGGTTTTTGGAGTTGAGGAATAAACATCAAACTCGCCTTCGTCTGCTGTGTTTTTCCTCATCCTGCCACATTGGTGACCCCGAATTGAACATGTTTGGTAGCAGAAGAGGAGTGTGAATTCACTTCGGCCACGCCGCCCCAAGGCCTTTCTCGCCGCGGCTGTGAAGCTCCCAGAGTTCTGGCAGAGCGACCCGGCTTCGTGGTTCCAGCATGCCGAGGCGCTGTTCCACCTGCGTGGAATTTCCGCGGACGACGCCAGATACTATTTGGTCGTCGCTGCGCTGGACCAGCAGTCCACACGCCGGGCCATGCAGCTGTTGCGCGCCCCTCCGCAGCACGATAAATACGTCGCCCTCAAACTTCTGCTCCGGAGGTACAGCCTATCTGCCGCTGAGAGGGCAGATAGAATCCTTTCCCTATCCGGTTTGGGCGACGGGACGGCTGTGGATCTCATGGACAATATGCTGTCGCTGCTAGGCTCGGACGAAGGTGGATTCCTTTTCCCGCTCGTTTTCCTGCGCCAGCTTCCGTCTCATGCGCGCGCGGCTTTGGCTAACTCCCCGTGTCTGGCCGCTGGTGACTGCCGAGGTTTGGCTGAGGAGGCCGATCGGGTGCTGCTGGCTACCAGACGGTTCTCTGTGCAGAGTGTGGCATCGGAGCCTCGGCAGCCGGCCCCCAGTTCGTGTCAGAGCTCTGGTCGGCACTTGCGCGATCCTTGGGTGTGCAGATACACTGCACTACCGCGTGTCACCCTCAGGCTAACGGTTTGTGTGAACGTTTTCACCGGTCGCTCAAGGCAGCGCTGCGCTCTCGGATGGTAACTGGGTGGATCGTTTACCTTGGGTTATGCTCTGGTTGCGTTCGGCTCCTAAGGAGGACCTCGACGCTTCGCCTGCTGAGCTGGTGCTCGGTCAGCCACTCCGCGTCCCTGGGGAATTTTTGCCTGGGAGTTCCGCTCCTCGACCCCGTCCGGCCGTTTATCCTTTTTTGTCCGACAGCGCTCGGGTTCCAGGCCCCGTTCACCACTGTTTTCTGCGGTCGTTCATGCCTGCGGAGCTCATGTCGGCTCGTTTTGTTTTTGTACGGCATGATGCTCACCGCTCACTCCTCCAACCCCCATACGATGGCCCATTTCGGGTTCTTGAGACGGGTCCTAAGGGTTTTGTGCTGGATATGGGTGGGCGTAGGGAGCGTGTCACGCTTGATAGGCTTAAACCGGCGCACAGGGTGGCAGGCGAAGTTGTGTTTCCGGCCCAGGTTCCCCGTCGGGGTCGTCCTCCTTCCAGGACCCCGGCAGTGTCTTCACGGGTTCAGCGTTCTGCTTCTCGGCCGGCTTTGGACTGTGTTTCACCTACTGTTTCGGCTGAGGGACGGCGCAGCCATTATGGCAGGCTGCTTAAGTCTCCAGTGAGACACTAATTTTCTTTCCAGGAGTCCCTTCTGGGTGTTGGGGGGGGGCTGTTTGGTGGACACTAAGGGCTATGCCTCTCACCCAGCAGGACTGTGAGCTGGGGGTGTGGTTTACGTTCCCGGGCTGGGCTTGCTGGTGCGGGGTTGTTCCTGCTGTAGTTTTGGTTTTTGGAGTTGAGGAATAAACATCAAACTCGCCTTCGTCTGCTGTGTTTTTCCTCATCCTGCCACAACATCACTATTTAGTTAACGGTTTTTGCTGGAATGCACTATAGCTTGTTGGCTAACGTTAGCTCGTTCTCACATACAGTTGCTAGCTAACTTAGGTCTCTTTCTGTTAACCTAAGTTACAACCACAAGCACACCATCTGAAAGACACTTCTTATTTGTGAATAATGTTTCAGTCATGCCACAGTCATTGCTAAGTAAATGAAACTAATCCTGCATCCCAGACACCTTCAGAAATAGGGAACTGTCTCCCACTTTAAAAAAAGTATGATGGAAGTGAGTCCCGTCTTGAATTCAGCATGTCACAAGTGTTAATCCATGCAGTGCCTAGTAATTTGCATTTTTGTGTTAACTATAATGTTTGGCAGAGATAGAAAGAATGAAAAGAAAGGGACAGGCAGACATTCAATGGTTTTTAGCAAGCCGGCCAATATGACTCAGAGCAGAGCGAGATCAACAGAGTCCAGCAGGAGTCAGCCAAGAGCAGGGCAGTTCCAACTGCTCTTCACCAGGTAAGAAAACAGTAAAGCACAGCAAGATAATGACAACAGGTAAAACATAACTGCATTCTATATATAAGTTCACAAATGGATATACTAATGTCTAATGTGAGATTATTTAAGCAAATGCCTGAATTCTTGTCCCTTATGGTGACGAGGCTGAGCAGTGCATTCCCATGTCTACCAGAGCTCTCACTCAATGTTTCAAGCGTTGAGTCTTTTCCTTAAAATTACTAATAGTTACGATGGTATAGTTGTCAGATGGCATGGTTTTAGCTGAATACAAGCATGGATTTTGTGACATGTATTTGTGTTTTAGCTGCAAACTTGGATGACTCGGATTCAGATGAAGACAGCCAGAGTGAGGTTGGAGCTGAACCGTCATCTCCAGAACCTCTCATCTCAAAGTCACAAAGCAGTTATTGTGCTGCTATAGGACCTTTTGGTAAGAAATTGTTTTCATGCTGCTATTGTAGTGAGCAGAATATAAATTAGATGGGCTACTTCTGGATCAACATTTAGGTAATTACTGTTTGTGTATGTCATGATGACAATCGGGTTATGGGAAAGGAGGTGCATTAACATTTGAGTAAGAGTTAAGTAAGTCTTATTTCATTAGCTTCTTTCCAGACGTTTCCCAGTGCAGAGCAGAGGATCCTGTGCAGCAGTCAAATAATTATTCTGCTCCCCTAGGACCTGATGGTATGCATATGTTTTCATCCTGTAAATGTTGTTGGTGGAACTTTAGTAAACTGCATATTGATTAACAGTGATTTACTGTCTGTGTAAGTCATGACAGTGGGGTTATGAAAGGTGAGGGGCATTCACAGTCAAGTAGTGGTCAAACTTATATTTCATCTGCTTCTTTCCAGACATTTTCCCATTCTAGAGCAGAGGATCCTGTGCAGCCTCACCTCAAGGTCTTCCCCAAGACACAACATGGGAACAGGAAAAGGGTATTTAATGATTCCTGATATAAAGACAACACATGGTTCGAGTATTCGATCTGTAAAGATTCTGTTTTTTGATATGCCTACCGGCATTCTCCTCTTCCAAATGTCCCATCCTCTGTATTTAGATGTGAAACAGGCTTTTCCAACTGGAAGAAAGCTTTATTCAAGGAAGGTGGCTTTAAAGACCTCTCTAAATCAGGGCACCACAGAAATGCCATGTATGCATGGAAGCAGAACCAAATGGTTATTCAAACAAATTCATGTATGATAGATTCAGTCAATAAAGAGAGGGAAAAGACAAAGAGAATCAGGCATACATCAAAACCTTTGCAGATGCACTGCTATTAACTG
Source organism: Lampris incognitus (assembly GCF_029633865.1). Classification (NCBI taxonomy): domain Eukaryota; kingdom Metazoa; phylum Chordata; class Actinopteri; order Lampriformes; family Lampridae; genus Lampris; species Lampris incognitus. The sequence goes on along the minus strand of NC_079212.1, from coordinate 106,893,884 downwards.
CCACCCAGAACATCTCCCAAAGAGGACACAGAGAGTCTGACTACTCAAAATAACAGAGGCAACTTCTTGGCCATTTTAGAGGAAATTGCTAAGCATGATCCCCTGATAGAGAAGTGCATGAAAGCTCATGGAAATGCCAAGTACACTAGGAAAACTATCCAAAATGAAATTCTGGAATGCTTAGCAGAAATGATACAAGCTGAAATAACGGGAAGTCAAACAAAGTGAGGTTTTCAGTATAATTGCTGATGAAACCAAAGACTTTCAGAAGAAAGAGCAAGTATCACTTGTCATTTGATAATATTACAATGGGTCATACGTAAGAGCTCTCTTGATTTTCAGAGGGCTGACAGCCAAGATACAGCAGGGCTAACCAACTTGATCATAAAATGCCTTGAAAGACATGGGCTAGAGTATCATACCAAGCTGGTTGGTCAGAGCTATGACGGTGCTGCCATTATGAGTGGCAAGCACTCAGGCGTGTGTGCAAGGATCCAAGAAGTTGCAAAGTATGCATTTTATGTGCATTACAATGTTCATTTTTTTAACCTTGTGATCGTGGATAGTGTCAAGTCAGTCTCTGAGGCTGATTGCTTTTTTTTCACTCCTTCAGAAACTTTATTCTTTTATGTCTGGCTCATATGTGCACACAAAAGGGCTTGAAATTCAGAGGGAAATGTATGGTGGCCAGCATCATGACACTAGGTGGCCTTGCAGGTACTCAGCCTGTCGTAACCTGTTAGATAGGCTCCCTGCAGTAAACCGTGTACTGCAAGAGATTGGGTTTGAAAGTAATGGTGATCGGGCAGTAGATGCTTGTGGCTTACTAGGCCAAATTGACTGGGTTCGGGAATGTATGGGATCTAGGTCATCAGGAGATAGGGATATGTGCAGTTGTGAATCATCTGCGTAATTGTGGTAATTTATTTTGTGTTTCTGTATAACGTGCGAGTATATTTTTTTTGATATGTTGTACTTTTCTATGTTTGAGTACATTTTTTTTTATATGTTGGATATACTATGTGTTTTTGTTTCTGCTGCGGGCTGGGGGAAATTATATTTTGTTTCATTTCATGTACACAAGTGCATGAAACGAAAGGACAAATAAATGTTCCTGATTCCTGAATGGGAACATATAGAGATTTAATAGCAATGGTCCAAGAATCAAACCATTGGGTATCCCACACATTATACCCACTTTGTCTGAGGAAAAGTCTCCAATAGACACAAAGAACTGCCTGTCCTGTAGGTATGTTCTAAACCAGTTGAGAACTGGGTCAGAGGGCCGACCCATTTTTCTAATCTTTATAGTAAGATATCATGATCAACAGTGAACAGTGTCAAAGGCGGCACTGAGATCCAGGAGCACAAGAACATGTGATTTTTTTTTTAGAACCTGTGTTCATATGCAGATTTTTCACAACTTTAAGTGCTGTTTCTGTGCTATGGTGAGATCGAAAACCTGACTGATAAATGGCTTGAAGGTTTGTTTGATATTAAATAGTTATTAACTTGAAAATAAACTGTTTTTTCAAGTATTTTGCTGAGGAATGGTAAGTTGGAGATGGGCCTGTAGTTGGCAATGGCTGTCACATAAAGGTTGCTCTTCTTCAGAAGTGGTTTAATGACAGCTGTCTTAAGTGCCGCAGGAAATATACCTGCCTGGAGAGAGCAGTTCATAATTTCTATAAGAGATCATGTGCTAAGCAATTAAAAACATTTTTAAAAAATTGTTAGGAAGAGGATCCAAGCAGCAGATGGAGGACCTGAGCTGCCCAGCAGTATTGTCTAGACTTTTAAGGTCTAGAGGGTCAAAATGAGACATGGCGCCAGTGATATTTCTGGAGAACTGGAGGGTAGGTTCATTACTGGATCTTATGGCACCAATGTTCTGTCGAATGGCAATAAATTTGTTATTGAAGAATGTAGTGAATTGCTCACATTTTTCAGTTGACAGCATCTCTGATGGGTTTAGAGATGGTGGATTAATAAATTGATCAATAGTAAAGAAAAACACTTTACTATTGTTAATATTTTCATTAATGATTTTGGAGATTTCCCCGTGACCCTGAGAGAAAGATAAACGGTTTGGATAATAGATGGATGGATTTTAGAGAAAAAAGACTGTCTGGCCTGTTTAATTTCTTTGTGGTTCTTGTTTAGTCAATCCTTGTGAATTTCCTGGTGAACCTGAAGTTTGGATAATGGATGGATGAATTTCCTATTTCCACTGCAACAACTTTTCATTGTTGATTTTTAGACTGAAAAAAGTGAAAATCAGTAAGATTGTAGGCCGCCATAACCTATTAAATGTCAAGGTGCTCCAGGGGTACATTATTTTTTTTATGTCTTCTGGCACCTGTGCTGCACTGGACTTACAAATGCTAGTAAACTTAAAAAATATGGTGTCTCTGCAGTTATTAGCAGCCCAAACTAAAATACAGAGGGACCATTATCATATCAACGTTTCTTCAACGGCACTTTAATCTCATTCTCCCTCACATATGGGATCCATCTCAGTTGTCTGAGGCCTTGAAATCCTTCTTAACCTGTTTCCTTTCTTTCATCTGCAGTGACTTGAAGTTGATTTAGTAGGTAAGATAATGGGCTCAAACCACTGAGAATCAGTTTCTTTCATTGCACATACCTGCATTCCAATGAACACCCAAGTACACACACGCTCATACACTAGTGAATAACAGGGTGTCATTCTTACCTCATTTTTGCCATCTAAAAGGTATGCAGACACACTCACACATGCAATCTATTTCACTCTCACACACAAAAACACATATGAATATACTCTCTTGGTCACACACACACACGCACACACACACCTACACACACACACTAATGCATTATTGAGTTCATACCACCAAGAATCATGCTCACTTGAAGAACAAACGTGACCTCACTTGCACTCATGCACACACACACTAGTAAGTAATAAATTCAGGTTAGGGAGTCATGCCCATCCTTTCTTTTCTCTTCCGGGTGCATTCTTCCAGAAGAAGGCCCATCTTTAATCAAGTAAATAATATTCACTAGGTCAGATAAAAGCTTCCCTAAGGGCAAGAGAGAAGGGCCTCTAAAATTGTATTTAATTAAGTTTCATTACACCAGAAGGGTAATTCAGGGAATTTCAAGTGTTTTTCAGAGAAGTGTCTTCAAAGACTTACATCTCAAAAGCATGTTATTGTGTGAAGTTCATTGAGATGGCTTTTGTCTTGGAAAAAAAAGATGGAAAAAAAAAACATTTTTTATTTGCTAGCTTCCCTGTACCAGGATTTTGAGTTGGGATCTTTGGAAATAAGACAATATTATAATGGTCATATAAATAGTGATGAATGTAAACTTGTAAGTCTTTGTATGTATAATTTAAATTTGGAATTCTATGCATATTAAATTAAGCTGAAATGTAGGTTATGTCGATAAGGCATATTTGCTTGCAGGGCTGCTGCTGGCCATCTGAGTGCCCTAAGCGTAATTGCTTTGTGATATGTGCCCCCACCCCACCCAAAAAAACCCCCCAAAAAAACAACAACAAAAAACACATATACACACACAGAAAATATTAGAATAAATACATTAATCAAACAAATATTTATGCTTATTATTATTATAATCCAAACCTGATATGATTAGCAAAACTTTGTATTTTATATTTACATTCATGCAGGAAACGAAAACTTGATTAATGGGCTACAACTTAACCAAGACCTTAAATTCCTTCATCTAAAAACAAAAAACAATTCATAATAGATCAATTTAAAATGCATACAAAGATGTATTAAAAAAATGTTATGTGTTGACATTTCAGTTGTCTACTAAATACTACTATTATAAAAAATTAGAAGAAACAGAAACCAAATATGCAATAGCATTTGGCAACAACTGTGTACACAGATGAGCAGCTCTAATACAGCAGGAGCTTCTGTAGTAATGCACTCTTTTGTGCAACTCTACTACCGCTACTACTGCTATTGTAATAACAAAAAGAACAAAAAAAGTACAGTATTGCCTGCGTCCAGGTAGTGCAGCGGTCTGTTCCATTGCCTACCAACACGGGGATCGTCGGACACAATTGGCCGTGTCTGTGGGTGGGAAGCCGGATATGGGTGTGTGTCCTGGTCGCTGCACTAATGCCTCGTCTGGGCGGTCAGGGCACCTGTTCGGGGGGGAGGGGGAACTGGGCGGAATAGCATGATCCTCCTGTGCACTAGGTCCCTCTTGCGAAACTCCACACTACCAGGTGAAAAGAAGTGGCTGGCGACTCCACATGTATAGGAGGAGGCATATGGTAGGTAGTCTGCAGCCCTCCCCAGATCGGCGGGGTGGAGCAGGCGCCGGGACGGCTTGGAAGAGTGAGGTAATAGGCCAGGCACGACTGGGGAGAAAAAAATCAACCCCCCCCCCAAAAAAATTAAATAGTTCATCAGTGATTATTTTGATGATCATTAGGCTGTTTTGGTGTCCCCTCCGGCACTTGGTGCCCTACACAGCGCATGATGCATGTGTACGTAACGGAGGCGCTGATTGCTTTGTATGAAAGGGTAATATGACAAGTTTGTAATGACAAGGAAGAACTTTATGTATATTATATGCACAGTATGTATGCAAGATAAAAAGGAAAACGGCAACAGGAAACATTAACAATAATAATAATAATAATAATAATTTTTTTAAAAACTAAGAAGCTTGTTTTATCCTATATCCTTGTTTTATCCTATGGACGGCAGGTGGGGAGACACCCTGGACAGGCCGCCATGCCATCACAGGGCAAAAATTATATTATTAAAATTACATTATCCTATAATTAGGGCAAAATGGGGTAGGGTAGCCTAATAGCCTAAATGGTCTAGTGTTCTAGTATTTGTTTGCGTGTGTGTGTGTGTGTGTGTGTGTGTGTGTGTGTAAGAGAGGCTCTTTTACCATCCTAAACCAGTATCCAATAATATTGTTTTTTCCCTTATTTATGTTCTCTAAATTTTTTATCTGAAAGTTGCTTACTGAAATCCCATAGTGACTGGAAAAAACTTGGTTATTGAATTTAATACAAAGCAGCTACATAAAACCACACAATCTTAAATTCCGTATTTCTTGCCAATAGAGGCTTGTCACCCTCCAAGCTCCTGACTAATGAGGTGATTGACAACTTAACACAGTCCAGTTTGATAAACACCAACCACAAACCACTGCAAAGCTGACAGAGCAAGCCTGAGACCAGAGAAAAAGGAAAGATAATCAATCAAAAGGCTTTAAAAAAGGTCTTCCATGTCTCGCCTAGTATTGAATATTCATAGAAGCCCTCCTTGCCACCAGATTGCTTTGTGAGAAGGAGTGGGTTGTTCCAAGAGTCTTGAAGATATCAGGACATTATCAAAAATGATTGATACTGCTTTCACTCTGTTTATTTCTGTCACTCTCTGACCGTTTAATATTTCTGTAGAAAATTGTTTGGAATGCAGTAATTGTTCTGGAAACAGAGGCTTATTGCACATATCGCCTGTATCCTTTGACTTTTCATTGATTCATGCTGTATTGAAGTTTGGCGCAGGCGGATTGCTCTCATCATCAAATTAATAAAGCCCATGCTCTTAAAAGATTTAGAGCTCTGAAATTGGAAAATTGAGTCTGCAGTGATGCTGTCTTTGAACATTTTTACCGTTTTTACCTTTTTAACATTTTTAACAAATAAATTTGGGGCTACTTTTGTAATTTCCAGACCCCATAAAAAAACAACACAACAGCAAAATTAAAAAAATAAAATAAAAAATAGCATAGAGAACACCAATTCCCAATATTACAGATTCTACTTTCACACTGTCAGTGTAAAATAGATGTTTTGACACCACTTCAACAGAGCTAAGGTTAGGTAGTCTGAATCATCATGGCTATCCCTCGAGGTCAAGGATGATGGTCTTTGTTCCATTATGGCCTGCAGAATGAAGACGCCTGTGCATGTGTTTGCTTAATGTGTACTTGATGTTGCACGCCACACGATACTTCACAAATCAACCAACTGATTCTAATGGCAAGGAAACCAAGTCGAGTGGAGCTGATGGATCTGTTACAACCTTCATCCGCCTTCACAGCTGTTGAGTTTGAGGTAACTTTGGCTGCCTGGTCTGCCACTGAGGTCTTGTAGGTCAGATCGTTCTTAGTCTGGACCCTCATCCTTGACCCTGCTGCTATGGGTGACTCTACCTGTAGTTCATTTTTCTGACAGCACACTCGAGCCTCTTCACCATGACAAAGTAGACGACCCATAGAAGAGGCATCTGAATCATGTTTTCAATAAAACAATAACCCAGAAAAGCAACCCAGCCACTGAGGATGCACAAGCCAGTGCATCCTTAGTGCCGTTCCCAAGCCCGGACAAATGGGGAGGGTTGCGTCAGGAAGGGCATCCGGCGTAAAATCTTTGCCAAATCAAATATGCAGATCATAAATAAGACTTACATACTGGATCGGTCGAGGCCCGGGTTACCAACGACCGCCACCGGTACTGTTAACCAGCAGGGTGTCGGTGGAAACTATGCTACTGTTGGGCGAAGGGGAAGGAGAGGGGGAAAGCATGTCCAGAGGCAGCTAGAGAGGAGGAAGGGTAAGCATGTGGGGTGAGAGTTGGAACTTTGAATGTTGGCACTATGACTGGTAAAGGGAGAGAGCTGGCTGACATGATGGAAAGAAGAAAGGTAGGCATACTGTGTGTGCAAGAGACCAGGTGGAAGGGGAGTAAGGCCAGGAATATCAGAGGTGGCTTCAAACTCTTCTACCATGGTGTGAATGGGAGGAGTAATGGGGTAGGGGTAATTCTGAAGGAAGAGTATGTCAAGAGCGTGTTGGAGGTGAAGAGAGTGTCAGACAGAGTGATGAGTATGAAGCTGGAAATTGAAGGTTTATTGCTGAATGTTATCAGCGCATATGCCCCGCAAGTTGGGTGTGAGATGGATGAAAAAGAAGAATTCTGGAGTGAGTTGGACGACATGGTGGAGAGGGTACCCAAGGAGGAGAGAGTCGTGATTGGAGCGGACTTCAATGGACATGTTGGTGAAGGTAACAGAGGTGATGAGGAGGTGATGGGAAGGTATGGAGTAAAGAAGAGAAATGTGGAAGGACAGATGGTGGTGGATTTTGCGAAAAGGATGGAAATGGCTGTGGTGAATACATATTTTAAGAAGAGGCAGGAACACAGGGTGACATACAAGAGTGGAGGAAAGTGCACACAGGTGGACTATATCTTATGTAGAAGGCGCCATCTAAAAGGGATTGGAGACTGCAAGGTGGTGACAGGGGAGAACGTAGCTAGGCAGCATCAGATGGTGGTCTGTAGGATGACTTAGGAGACCAAGAAGAGGAAGCGAGTGAAGACACAGCCGAAGATCAAATGGTGGAAGTTGAAGAAGGAAGACTGTTGTGTGGAGTTCAGGCAGGAGTTAAGACAGGCACTGGGTGGTAGTGAAGAGTTGCCAGATGGCTGGACAACCACTGCAGAAATAGTGAGGGAGACAACTAGGAAGGTACTTGGGGTGTCATCAGGACAGAGGAAGGAAGACAAGGAGACTTGGTGGTGGAATGAGGAGGTACAGCAAATTATACAGAGGAAAAGGTTGGCAAAGAAGAAGTGGGATAGTAAGAGAGATGAAGAAAGTAGACAGGAGTAAAAGGAGATGCAGCGTAAAGCAAAGAGAGAGGTGGCAAAGGCAAAGGAAAAGGTGTATGGTGAGTTGTATGACAGATTAGACACTAAGGAAGGAGAAAAGGACTTGTACCGATTGGCTAGACAGAGGGACCAAGCTGCAAAGGATGTGCAGCAAGTTAGGGCAATCAAGGATAGAGATGGAAATGTGCTGACAAGTGAGGAGAGTGTGCTAAGAAGGTGGAAGGAATACTTTGAGGGGCTGATGAATGAAGAAAATGAGAGAGAGAGAAGGTTGGATGATGTAGGGATAGTGAATCAGAAAGTTCAGCGGATTAGCAAGGAGGAAGTGAGGGCAGCTATGAAGACGATGAAGAGTGGAAAGGCAGTTGGTCCTGATGACATACCTGTGGAGGCATGGAGAGGTTTAGGAGAGATGGCAGTGGAGTTTTTAACTAGATTGTTTAACACAATCCAGGAAAGTGAGAGGATGCCTGAGGAGTGGAGAAGAAGCATACTGGTACCGATTTTCAAGAACAAGGGTGATGTGCAGAACTGTAACAACTACAGAGGTATAAAGTTGATCAGCCACAGCATGAAGATTTGGGAAAGAGTAATAGAAGCTAGGTTAAGAGGAGAGGTGATGATCAGCGAGCAGCAGTATGGGTTCATGCCACGAAAGAGCACCACAGATGCAGTGTTTGCTTTGAGAATGTTGATTGAGAAGTATAGAGAAGGCCAGAAAGAGTTGCATTGTGTCTTTGTAGATTTAGAGAAAGCTTATGACAGAGTGCCAAGAGAGGAGGTGCGGTATTGTATTAGGAAGTCAGGAGTTGCAGAGAAGTATGTAGGAGTGGTGCAGGATACGTATGAGGGCAGTGTGACAGTGGTGAGGTGTGCGGTTGGAATGACAGATGGGTTCAAGGTGGAGGTGGGATTACATCAAGGATCGGCTCTGAGCCCTTTCTTGTTTGCAATGGTGATGGACAGGTTGACGGACAAGATCAGGCAGGAGTCTCCATGGACGATGATGTTCGCGGATGACATTGTGATCTGTAGTGAGAGTAGGGTGCAGGTTGAGGAGAGCCTGGAGAGGTGGAGGTATGCACTGGAGAGAAGAGGAATGAAAGTCAGTAGGAGCAAGACAGAATACCTATGCGTGAATGAGAGAGAGGACAGTGGAATGGTCAGGATGCAAGGAGTGGAGGTGACAAAGGCATTTGAGTTTAAATACTTGGGGTCAACTGTCCAAAGTAACGGGGAGTGCAGTAGAGAGGTGAAAAAGAGAGTGCAGGCAGGTTGGAGTGGTTGGAGAAGTGTGTCAGGAGTGATTTGCGACAGAAGGGTACCAGCAAGAGTTAAAGGGAAAGTTTACAAGATGGTTGTGAGACCAGCTAAGTTATATGGTTTGGAGACAGTGGCACTGACGAAAAGACAGGAGGCGGAGCTGGAGGTGGCAGAGTTGAAGATGCTAAGATTTTCACTGGGAGTAATGAAGAAGGACAGGATTAGGAACGATTATATTAGAGGGACCGCTCAGGTTGGACAGTTTGGAGACAAAGCAAGAGAGGCAAGATTGAGATGGCTTGGACATGTGTGGAGGAGAGAGGCTGAGTATATTGGGAGAAGGATGCTGAATATGGAGCTGCCAGGGAACAGGAGAAGAGGAAGGCCAAAGAGGAGGTTTATGGATGTGGTGAGGGAAGACATGCAGGTGGCTGGTGTGACAGAGGAAGACGCAGAAGACAGGAAGAAATGGAAACGGATGATCCGCTGTGGCGACCCCTAACGGGAGCAGCCGAAAGTAGTAGTAGTAGAATAACCCAGAAAAGCGAGCTGTCACATCAGAAACACTTAAAAACATTTATCAAAATATTGCTTTGTTGGAGTACATTAAAGGTGATGGAGCACGTCTTACTTGCATTTCTGTCACTGGTGTTTCTGTGAAATCCTCCGTCAAATGAAACCACATGGGTAAAACCAAGTGATAGAATACAAGGGAGAGACATGGAGATAATAGTGGTGGGGTTGCAAAAACTATATTTTTCTAATTTTCTGGCCGATGGGTATTATAATGTTGATTAAAAAATACAGAATGCATTGATTCATGCTGTCTCAAAGTTTGGCATTATTGTGGTGTAGACATACCAAACGTGTGGACACTTTCATGACTTTACCTTTACAGAAACTGTGTTCCTCACAGCTCATTCCTTCACAGACTATCATGACCCGTCACTTCTCTCAATCCTATATTTAACTCTCAAAACAAACCAAGCAAAAAAAACAAACAAAAACAAAAAATCAAAACAATACACAATGCATTTGGGCAGTATTGCATAAAGGTTAGCAATTCCCCACATTACAGATTCTGTTTTCATGTGTCCGGTCAGAATTTTTCGGTAATGCAATACAATATCAATCCCGCTGGTCTGGGTATTTTCTTAATGGCTCTGCTGCCCCTTGGCCAGGGCATTCAAAATCACGATGTGATTTACCATTTTTATGCTGATAATACTCAGTTATACATGCCACTAAAACCCACAGATCCTAGTGCCCTAGCAAATCTCACAACTTGCCTCTAGCATTAAATCCTGGATATCCGGAAATTTTCTTAAATTAAATGATAAATCTGAGGTCATTCTATTTGGTCCCCGAAATTCCATCAGCCCTTTTGCTACGAATCTTGGTGGTCTGTCAGGTAGTCTTAAGCAGGCTGCTAGAAATCTTGGGGTAATATTCAATGTTAACCTCAGTTTTGAAAGTCAAATTAAACATGTTCAGTCATGCTTTCTCCATCTCAAGCTAATTTCCAAAATTTTTATCAATCGCCTATCTGCAAAAAGTTGTACGTGCTTTCATCTATTCTCGGCTTGACTATTGCAATGCACTTTACTTTGGTATCAGCAAGGACTCCCTCCACCATCTGCAGTTGGTACAAAACTCCGCTGTTCGGCTCATTACCAGGACAAAGAGGCATGACCATATCACTCCTGTGCTTGTCTCTGTACACTGTTGTATTTTGTATTGATTTTACAATTTTATTGCTCACTTTTAAGGGTTTAAACGGTCTTGCTCCTACATACATTTGTGATATATTGACCTGTTACACCCCCTCTCGACCATTAAGAGCCATAGATGGAGCCCTGCTGGTTGTTCCCAGGTCTCGGTTTGTCACAAAGGGTGATCGGGCTATTGCTGTTAGAGCTCCCACACTATGGACCTCTCTTCCTATTGAACTAAGACAAAATAAGTCTCTAACTTCTTTTAAAACTCAACAGTTGTGCTTTACATCTATGACATTGTGTCCTTGATTCTGAATACATTTCAAGGGTGGCACTAAAAGTAGGTGTCTCACTTCATTGTGTAATACTTGACATTATTATAGATGCAATTTTTATTCCTTAAAATGTCCTTTTTAAACTTGTGGAAATAAACTACTGTAAATGATACTCAAGTAGTTTTAATTTACACAACTCTTTGCACTAAAGCAAAGTAACAGTAGCACTGGCTCTAAATCTGGAGCTGGTCCCTAGTTGCTAGAGATCATGGCCACCCACTGCTCCTAATGGTTAGGCTAGGTTAAGTGCAGAGGACAAATTCCAGATATGTAAAAAAAGGGCTTGGCAAATAAAGCTCTTGAAACTTAAACTTAGAACCAGGTCTACTGCAGTTGACTGTAGCTGTAACTGTAAAACAAAGAACCAGCCTGCCTAGTAGTGATTAGTGGGGTCAATGCACAACCTGCCTAACCCGTGGTTCAGTTACGTTTACTAGAAAATATCATGGGTTTGGGTGGGCAGGTCAAAAAGTCACAAAGCAGTGCTCCGAGTAAGTTATAAATAACTTTAATTTACAGAAACTTGCATTGTGTGCTATAGGCTAGGCTCTGCATTACCAGTCCATGATCTCGTCCCCTCTCGCTTGTCATTCTCTCTCTCTCTCGCAAACACATGCACACAAGAAGCTTTTTTTTATCAATTTTGGTCAACACGTGTTTTAGAGTGTTGAGGCTTCACCTACGAGTTTTTTTTTTCCCTAAGTGGTATCCATAACTTTTGTTTACATCACCTGAAGTCTTTTTTTTCAGTCAGAAAGAAAAGGCGTGTGTGTGTGTGTTTGTGAGTGTGTGTGTGTGTGTGTGTGAGAGAGAGAGCGAGAGATAGAGAGCAAGAAAGAGAGACTTTTTTTTTGTTGCTGCTATTCAACAATAAAGAACACCACTTGGAACGGTTTGGCAGTTTATTTAGTAGCCTAGACCCAGACACAATTAAAGATTAATACACAATAGGTTATGCCTTGTAGTCAGTATATTATGTTGGGCAAACGGCCCAAAAATGCAACACTGCTCACTTTGCTGTAGCCTAGGCTAATTATGGTGGTTTGTGGGTCGGGTTTGGGTTCAGGTGGTTAAAACATTTTGGCGGGTTGTGCATTGTGGATTGGCTCTCATAAACGTCGGTGGGTGCGGGTAATAAATTACGTTTTTTTTAAAAGTTTTTTTTATTAATCCCCGTGGGAAAATACAGTTACTGCAAATTAACCCATCCTAGCTGTGATCTGTGTAGCTAGGAGCAGTGGGCTGCCACCTTGATGCTGCGCCCGGGGACCAACTCCAGTTCTTTTCCCACTGCTTTGGTCAGGGGCACAGACAGGAGTATTAACCCTAACATGCATGTTTCTTTTGATGGTGGGGGAAACCGGAGCACCCGGAAAAAACCCCACCGCAGACACAAGAACATGCAAACTCCATACATAGGACAACCTGGGATGATGACCCCCAAGGTTGGACAACCCCGGGGTTCGAACCCAGGACCTTCTTGATGTGAGATGAAAGCGCTAACCACTGGGCCACTGTGCTGCCAAGAAAAAAAGAAAAAAAAAAGAATCTGACCCGCGCATCACTACTGCCCGGTCTTTTCTCCGAGTTGGTATGATTTCCCCACTGAGCCAGCCTCATCTCTTTACATCCCCCACAACCCCCTACTCCTTCATCCTTCCTCTCAAATTCTCTCTCTCGCTCTCATTCTCCCCCCCCCCTCATCCACTAACACTCCTCTGAGTCTCCATAACTCCCTTTCCCCTCTCTCCTCTCCCTTCTCTGTTGCCTCTGGTCCCCACTGAGCCCATTCTGTCTTCTCTCAACACCATGTCATCTGTATTCCCTTTTCTCTGTCTTAACCGCTTTATGCCAATTCTCTTTCTCCCCTGCCGAGGCTGTCGCCAGGACTCTCTGACTCTTGCTCTGACTCTTTCCTCCTCAGCAGAGCCTGTCTCGTCCTCCCTCAATCCCCCAAGAGCCTCACACTGCCTTCGCTTCTTTCGCTCTCTCTGAACATCCACCTCTCTACCTTTGTCCCTGCCAACTTTGTCTTCAAGTACAACTGTCCCCCAATCCCATGACTTCTTTGCCGCCATTTCCCCACCCCTTATCCTCCACCCCATTTATCTCTCGCTCTCTGTATCTACGTATCAGTCCGAGCATGTCCTGATCCCTAGGAGTTCCTGGTTATCTCTCCTTCCCTCCCTTTGTCTCTCTCTCAATCTCTCTGTCTCACTGTCTGTCTTTGTCTTACTCTCGTTATCTCATGCTGTTTTTCTGTTGAAAGATAATAAATATGAATGTCTGAGTTCTCACCCTGCCTTTTTAGTGTCTGTACTCAGGATTTTGGGTGAGCCATGGCTTGCAAACAGTTTATTCAAACCTTCACTCATTTGTCATTTCCATCTGTTTGGTGTTAAAATTATCCATGGACACGTCTTCATGCTAAAGTGTCACACTATCTGCTTTAATTCAGTTTTATCTATGCATAAAAATTAAATTGTAATGTCCTTGGGAGGTATTTTTGATTCAGAAATTAGTTCTGCATCAAATTGTGATTTTCTTCAAGGATAGTTTTTTTTAAGAAACCGGGTGCTATTTTTTGTCATTTTTTGTCACCGTACAAATCAGTTATGATATCATTTTACTTAACAGATTCATTGTTGAGCTCGCAGACCCGGAACCACTGCTGAACACATCTTTAAAATGGCATCTTATGGGGCCATGGTATTTAATCCTTTCACCTGTCCTTTCAAAAAGAAAAAAAAAAGAAATGTAGTTCCTCGGTTAGGCTGTTTATAAGATTTCCCATCATCTATGACTTCTCAATTGCTCTGTCTGGGTAGTTTATTGATGGTTACTACTGCCTAGGGTAAGCAAGACGGTCGTAAGTTGAACCAGGAAGTAGCTCAGCAAAATGATAGGCCATTGTTGATATTATTGGACATTTCAAATAATATCTTTTAACCTTATTTTCATTTAAACTTTCAAATACATAGCTTAGATAATTGGGTTGAATTGGACTTGCTGAAACATGTCTGATGGTCGTTTCCATGGCCCCGTGAGAAGCCGTTGTAAAGCTGTTTCCAGCAGTGGTCCTGCATCTAAGCTCTTTACAATGACTCAGATGAGTAATGTGATATCATAACTGATGTGTGATGGCAAAAAACAATGAGATATTTCAGGATTCCTTTACATCCCAGGTTGTAAAGGAACGGATTTGTTCTTTTGTGACAACTGCTTTCTCCACACTTTGCTCACAGACCACTCCCCATTTTGCACTGCTCATCTTGTTTGCTCTCTAGAGTTCTGCAAAATAAAAATATCATGGGGGAATCCTGTAAATTTTAATCCTTTGAGTCCTGGAGCATTTTGGATGAGTTTTTGGGGCTGAGGGGAGTGTTTGAGGACTGCAGGTGACTAAAACTTGAACAAGGAGCAGAGCTGAAACCTTGCTGAGGGTGACACTGCTCTGATGGAATTTGCAAAATGCAAACCTGTAGAGCTGAGTTTTAAGTCACGCTGAGATCCTTCTGACATATTTTGGAAGAAAGGCCTTTGGAAACAGCATTTTGACTATATCTAACTGACTGTGACACTAAACCTCTCCATTAAAACCACTACTGAAGAAATTATTTTGGGCAGGATGGAGGGTTCCCTGGGCAGAGAGGCTGACTGACTATTCAGTGACAGAGGAAAGCCTGACAGTGATATTCTAGCTACTTAACTGTCATCTGAGCCCCAACCAGCCAGGGTCCTTGCATCTGTCTTCCCTACTCTTATATTCTTTGCAACTTACTACTGTGTCAGTAAACAATAGAAAACACTAACGATAAGTGGACTGCCCATTTGCCGCATTAAAATCAGCAATTATATTAAAAGTTCCCCTCCATGTGCCCTTCAGTAATTTAGGTTCACTCCCTCACCTATATATACTCTTTCATCGTTATTTACTTCTCTGCCTCTCATAATGGTTCAGAAGGAAGGGAAGACCTAGAATGACTTCAATTTAATAACCACACTGCTCTCTATCTACACTGTTATTCTGCATCTGTCTCTGTCTCTTCCTCGCTGCCTCACTGTCTTTTTCTCTTTTTACAGTCCATGTATCTCTCTGGTGTATTATCCATTTTGATTATTTTCTATCGCCCACACCCTCTTTTGGTCTTCTCATTTATCTGGGGCTCTCGCTCTTTCTTTGTCCATCTTTATTCCATCAACTGCCACTGTCCTTTTTTCAGCCATGATCTTCTCTCTCTCTTTCTCTCATTTCTTCACATTACACAGACGCTCACCCTGAATATTTTTTCCTTCACTGACCGTCATTCTTCTCTCATCCCTCCCTCTCCCTTGCTCTTTCTCTCTTGCCTTTTCTCCACCTTACTCTGCCATCTCTCTCTCCTTTTTCTGTACTGTCTCTTTCTCTTTGTCATCATCTCTTTCTCCCTCACTCTCATCTCTCCGTTTCCTCTGTCTGTCCCATTTCGCTCTCCTTCATCTCTCTCTCCATTAGCTCAGAATATTTCATTTCCATATCCCATTTACTGCTACACAATATGTGATATCACATTTTGGACTGTCACATCGCTTCCCGTCAGAAACCCCGTGTCCTTAAAAACTTTGCTCCTTAGAAACTCTCTCCCAAATAGTAAATAAAAAAATAGTACAATGAGTGGTGAATGGGTATTTTGGAGCCTTTCATGGGGCAGAGAAGTCACCCTGCATTCAAGGAAAAAAAAAAGGCAATCTTTGTAAAGCAAAATGCAACACTTTCATGAAATACTAAGTGAATAGGAAAAGACAAAAAAAAACAAGAACTTAGACACATGGTTAAATTAATATGTAGCTAGTCTAATGATAAAAATGAATGTATAATTTCATTCATATATATTTTACATGCATTACCCCCCCCCCAAAAAAAAACACATTCGCTGGGTTTACAGTTTCCTCAGTAACAGACCTCAGGCTGTGAGGGTAGGCACCACTGCATCACCCACCATCATCACCAATACCTAAGCCCCCCAAGGCTGTGGTCTGAGCCCTTTCCTTTTTACTCTCTACACTAATGACTGTTGTAGCCCCTCCCCCATTACCCAGTATCGAAAATATTCAGATGACACAGCGATACATCTGCTCCTTAAGGACAATAACTCAGCCATGGCCTATCAGCATTCCGTCTCCCACTTCACTCAGTCATGTACAGAGAACCACCTACTCTTCAATGTCACCAAGACTAAGGAACTCCTTATTGAAACCTGCAATAAACCCAGCACCCCCCACTGCCACATCTCCATCAACTGTAAGCTAGTTGAGATGGTGGGAGAGCTTCAAGTACCTCTGGCTCACCCTTGTAAATGAACTCAGCTTTGATCATCACACTACCGACATTCATAAATGCTGCCAACAGAGGCTCTCCACCATCCGGAAACTCAGGGCACTCTCAGTCACATTCCAGCTCTGCTCCTAGGAGCATCATAGAACCCATCCTCCTTTATGCATTCTGGATCATTTGCAGAGGTTTGAAAGTGCATGCAGGGAGACCTGCCAGTAATGAGTTGCAGTAATCAATGTGTGATACTACAAGAGCCTGTACCAGGAGTTATGCCACGTGCTCACACATGTAGGGTCTAATTTTCCTGATGTTGTACAGGGCAAACGGCATGACCGAGCAATTGAGGCCACATGAACCTTAACGGTTAGTTGTTCATCGATCATGACACCCAGGTTTTGGGCAGACTTTGTGGGCATGAGTTGGGTTGATCCGAAGTGGATATTGATCTGTTGTTGTATGGATGGACTGGCTGGGATGATAAGGAGCTCAGTCTTAGATAAGTTAAGCTAAAGGCGGTATTCTTTCATCCATGCAGAGATATCAGCAAGGCATGACGATATCTGTACTGAGACTGTGAGGTCATCTGGCGGGAATGATAAGAAGAGCTGGGTGTCATCAGTATAGCAATGGTATGAGAAACCATGGGAGCGGATGATTGTACCAAGTGAGGTGGTATATATTTAGAACAGAAGGGGACTGAGCACTGACCTTGAGGCACCCCTGTGGATAAGCTGTGCAGTTTGGACACTTCTCCCCAGGGATGGAATGGGAATGAAAAATGGCCCTGGACTTTTTGACTCAGACCAGCCCAGCAACACCCCCCCCCAGCGATACACCACCACCCACACAAACCACGCCGCACTTTATGTAAACAAGATTATTGAACAATATAACAATAACAAGGGGAGTGTGTTGTTCTTCGGAAGAAGCGGGCTAGAAGGAGCACATTTTGGCACAGTGGCACTGGCAGCAAGGTGGCAAGAATCTCTGGAACCATCTGACCAGTAAAAGAAATAATTTTAACCACCTTTACATTTTTTTTCTTTTTGTTTGTCCATCTTGCTCCACTCCGATATTTATCCAAATGTCGCCACTTAACAGAAATGGGAAAGGGGTGGGGCCCAGGAAACGTTAGAATGGACCAGACTAAAAGTAACTGGCTGGGCGAGAGAGGCTGACAGATTTAATACCCAACCGCAGTGGGCCAGCAGCCCACTCGCCTGGGCCAGTCAGACACACAACACGTGTGGGCTGGGGTTATTTATATTTTGCATTGTATCGACCCCAATAGTGAAGCGGCCCAAAGGGAAAACTCCCGGTGCTCCAGCTGGCCAGACCTCCGTTGTTTCTTCACTCCAAGATACTCTAAAATATATCACTGAGAGGTAGGAAATGAACCAGTGGAGGGCAAATTCTGAGATACCAAGTTCAATGAGTCTGGATTTGGTGGTTAAGTGTGTCAAAGGCAGCTGACAGATCTAGCAGCAGTAAAGCTGAGGGCTGACCAGCAGCTCTAGCCAAACACAGTGATTCCATTACCGACAGGAGTGCAATCTTGGTAGAGTGACCCCACTTAATATATTGATATAGTTGAATAAACTGATAGATTTAAATAAGAAGACACATTATACCAATATTGGAACAATGACGACACACACACATGCACACACACAAACACACACACACACACGTACTTATGCACACATGCACATACATATATAACACATGTGAGTGTGTGAATGCATTCACATACATATTCTTGTGTATACCCATGTCCAAAAAGAAAGACATCAATACAAATATGGGGTGGCACGGTGACCCAGTGGTTAGCACTGTTGCATCATAGCAAGAAAGTCCTGGTTTTGAACCCCAGGCCGTCCCAGGTCCTTTCTGCGTGGAGTTTGCATGTTCTTCTCATGTCTGCGTAGGTTTCCTCCGGGTGCTGCGGTTTCCTCCCACCATCAAAAAGACATGCATGTTAGGGTTAATACTCCTGTCTGTATTCCTGACCAAGGCAATGGAAAGAAGAACTGGAGTTGGTCCCCAGGTGCTGCACGGCGGCTGCCCATGGCTCCTATACAAGAGGATGGGTTAAATGCAGAGAGCAAATTTGATAGTAACAATACAATTCATTGTAAGAATACAATGACAAATTAAAGTGGCTTAATATTGTCTTAGTTATCACATCTAACAGGAGGTTCATTAGAAATACTCTGCTCACCAATTTTCCCATCTTGCTACAAATACATAAACCAGATTTCTAATTCTCTGGATTTTTTTTTCCATTCCATATTTGATTTACAAGATCCTCCCATTTGGAGTTAATTTTAACTAATTTATTGTAATTTGTTAATTATTGCTATAGGAACAAGTGAGAATCTTTCTTCTTTATATCTTCTGGTATATTCTCAAGTAGTAGGACTAGTGGGTTTTTATTTTGCGAAATCCCAAAGATATTTTACAGTTCTCTGATAGAATTGTCCCAGAAGATACTTATAGCTTTACATAACAAATATATGTGACTGTGGTTTGCCATCTGCTCACTGCATTCTCTCCAACACTTGGTGCTAAATTTTCTTTTGGGTGTTTTTAAATGCCAAATCTTCCATGTATATTCTTTCTGATAGTTTGAATTAGTTGTTTCAGTTATGTTTTTGCACAATTGTTCCCAGTCAGCTGGAGATATATTGCATGAGAGTTCATTTTCCTTTTTTTTTATTTATCTTTTTTTTTTGCATTGAAACTAATTTGTTTGTCTTGACGGTTAGCTTGTATTGTTTTATCTATCTCAGTTTAAAAAAAAATGTTTCGATCTCACAGTCATACATCTTAAGCATACATCTTCTCGGTGGATTTATATCTTGAATAGATCTCTTTTTTGAAACATTAAACAGGGATAATCTAAATAAATAAGAATTGGGTAGACCATATTGTGAAAAAAGCTGTTCAAAATATTTAATTTCTTTATCCCCAAACATTTGTCCAAATCTATATAAACCTTCAGAAGCCCACATTCTTAACGTCCAATCAACTTTGTTAGGAGGGAAATCTGGGTCAGTTCCCTTTTCTTTAAATAAAATTAAATCTTCATTTAGCTTTTGATTCTGACTGACTTCCCTCCAAACCCTAAGTGTAGTGACTACCCATCATCTATTGTCTGGATTCTCAACATATGATTGTTCATATTTGGAGAAAGGCAGAAGAGTTGGAGGTATATCTCCACAATTTAATACCACCTCTCTACAACTTGCATGTGGGCTTTCTAGCACCCACACTTTGACATGTCTTACTTGAGCTGCTTGATGGTGAACTTGCAGGTTTGGTAAATTTAGGTCGCCCGTTTCTTTGGCAGTTTTAAAATATTTCATTTTTATACTTCATTTCCTGCCATTCCCTATGAATTTCATCATAAAAACTCTCATTTAAACCCCATGTAGAGGTGTTTCTAAGCAATAGCTTTTCTTCTATCCTTTAAAAACACCCAATAATTTGTTTTGATGTTATATCAAAGCTGGTGCTGGTGGTAGAAATAATTCTTGACAGAAAAGAAAAACAGCAAAAAGAGCTGTAACTTTTTCGCAACACAATCAAATGGTTTCCATGTGACGCCAGCGCAATGTACTGAAGCTCTCACTCAAGTCCCCATCAGGAAAATCTAGTCCAACAGAATAGGGTACTGTAGCCACTGGGGGAACCAAAGGCATAGAGAGGTTTTATGAGCTTTACAATGTGTCTTCACCACATGAACACTACAGTGGGAAACTAGGGGGACCAGATAATATGATGCACTTGACCCAAAGGCCATGAACGGGCACATATGAGGATGAAGAGGCAGAGAGAGCTGGTGGAAGAAGAGGAAGCCCCTCCCTTCACCCTCCAAAGATCACAAGTTTGATTCGTTGGATGAGTTGAGGAAGTTGTGGTCAGGAGAAATTGGATGATTTCTATTTTCTTATCAACTGCCGCTGATGTGCCCTTGAGAGAGGCATATAACCACCTGACTGTTGAAGTGGAGCTGACCAGCGACCAACAGCAGAGGAGAGTGGTTTAGCTGGTGCAGCTTAAAGTGCAGTGTATGTTTTGATGTGTGAACTTTATGCAGTACACTGTTGAAACATACTAATTCAAATAGAATAGAATAGATGTTTATTGTTATCAGTGAGGAAAACTTTTTTTCCAAAGCCGGTACATATTAATATAAGACAGTCATAGAAAACATGAAACAAGCCACAAAACACATAAAACACAAACATCCATCCATCCATTATCTGAACCACTTATCCTGCTCTCAGGGTAGAGGGGATGCTGGAGCCTATTCCAGCAGTCATTGGGCGGCAGGTGGGGAGACACCCTGGACAGGCTGCCAAGCCATCACAGGACCAACACACACACACGCATTCATGCCTAGGGACAATTTAGTATGGCTGATCCACCTGACTTACATGTCTTTGGACTGTGGGAGGAAACCGGAGCCCCCGGAGGAAACCCACATAGACACGGGGAGAACATGCAAACTCCACACAGAGGACGACCCACCAAGGTTGGACTACCCCAGGGCTCAAACCTAGGACCTTCCTGCTGTGAGGCGACTGTGCTAACCACTGTGCCACCATGCCACCCAAAACACAAACATGAGGGACCACAAAAAAAAAAAAAATGTGCGGATTCAACAGTCTGAAGCTTACCTAAGGATGTGATGGCAGGGGATGTAAAGTTTTTCCTCAATGTCCTGTACCTGCAGCCTGACAGGTGCAGGACAAAGGTGGTGTAGTCGGTGGGCTGGGCTGGGTCTGAAATAATCAGGAATCAGGAACACTTTATTTGTCATTTCATCACATGAAATGAAGCAACATATCATTGCTCCCAGGCCACAGCAGTGCAACACGAAGACAAAAACACATCCAAAAACTACAAGAACTTCAAGAACACACATACTAACACATATATCTAAACTAACACATATATCCAAACTAAAAATAAAAAATAAAAAAATTGGTGGCTTTGCTTATGACTGCTTTTGTGTGCATGTCTGTGACATTGGTTGTGGGTAGACATCATTTTGGTAGCTGTTTGACATGTTTTGAGGGGGATGTTTCTGTTAGTCAAAGAGATGAGAAAGTAAGAGATTAGGCCTTAAAACAGGATGGGTTGTGTTATACTGTGGTATAGGGATTGTACATGACATGTTTGCAGTTTGCAGATGATGAACAGTCTCTGTTGGCAGCATTTTTGTAGGTCTGTGGTGTGTTGATTAAAAGAATGTTTGTTGTCCAAGGTGATGCTCAGGTATTTGAAGTGCTCCACCTGTTCAGCAGTCTCCCCATTGATGGTATTTGGAGCAGGTGGATGGATGATAGGCCTGACAGTCCACAACAGGTTGATGTCTAGCTTCTTATTTTTGCAGCGTTGAGTTTAATAAAGTTTTCCTTACAGTGAAGAGAAGAGTTTAGTGTGAACTGTGTCCTGGTAAGTGGTCCATGAGTCATCATCCTGAAGAAGTACAAGGATGGCAGTGTCGTCCGAGTATTTGAAATAGGCGGCATTGCTCAGTCAGTCAAATGGGCTCTGGCAGTTATTTGTATAAAGGATGTAGAGAAGTGGGCTTAGAAAGTAGCCCTGTGTGGCTCTGGTGTTTGTAATGACCCTTGGTGACATGGCTGACAGGCTGCACTCAAATGGTGAGGAAGTCATGAATCCAGTGGATGAGGTCAGGCTGCACATTCAGATTGTGGAGTTTGGTCATCATTTGATGCTGCTGGATCTTATTGAAGGCTGAACTGAAATCAGTGAAACGTATGCTTGCGTAATGTGATTCCAGGTGCTGAAGAAGGTTGTGAGGGAGACACAACCGCATTGTCTGTGTCCCTGTTGGCCTTATCGTGTAATGCAGCTCCGTTGCACAGACTTTCAGGACCCGGGATGCTGTTTGGCCCCGGTAGCTGTCATCTTGCATCTGCTTAGCTGAAGCCTGGCATCATGTTCTGAAAACATGGGGACATCAGAGGGTGAATGCTTGGGAAGAGATTTCAGTCAAGTGTTGCATTTGGCTGAAAAATCCATGGCGTTAAAACAGGAATAAAAGGTGTTTAGTTGAGAGGCAAAGGAGGGAGGCTCAACTGTTGGGAGCTAAGCTCGTTAACATAGCCAGCCAGGAAACAATGGGTAGCAAAATGTTAAAAGGAGGTGCAAGAGAAAGCGGGGGGGGGGGTTGATGGAAAAACAAGAAAGAAAATGAGCCTTTTACAGCTGAATATTTTGGATGATGTTGTAGGTTTAATTGCTTTAAAACTGGACTTGATTCAGTTGAAAAGCTTAGTTTTGAGAGTCCACCCACCCACCGCCAATCCTGCATGTTTTATTGCCAGGCGGTAACTGTAGCTTATGAGTGAAAGGCTAGATTGAGAAAAAAAACAATTCCTATCACTCAAAAAAAATTTTTTTAAAAATGCATCTACATCCATCCGCATCCACGTTACATAAAATCAAAAGGGAACATATTATGTAACTGTGAATACTTTGACCCTGCTAGCTTATTCTCTCCACACAATGACATGGTATCTCAGATTAATGTTGTACAATATGAGCTCAGGCACATGTACACACATCCACACATGTGCAACTGCTGAAGGCACATGCGAAACCACTGTCTGCCATTTACACACACACAATAGTAATATTTAGACTGTGATTTGAACATAGCAAGGGAAAAGCTGTACATCAGTTTGAGTGCTTGGAGAGAGGTTGGACACAACTAGTTGATATGCTACCTATCAATAAAGCGAGTGGAAAACTGAGTACGTGATAGTTGGCATGATATTTGATATCATATTTAATATCAAGTGATACTGAGTATATGGTATTTGTTTAGGAGTGGTATATACAGGTAAGTGAAAAGGTTGACTGTTGTGCATCAGGGTTGCAGTGCTGATCTGTTTGAGGTTTTCAGCTCAGTTGAGCACTGCCCCCTCAGAACGGACGCAAGGACAGGCACATGCCCTCACAGTTACCCATGCATGTCTCTGTGTGCTCACCCATAAATATACAGAAGCGCACATCAACAAAAATACACAGGTGTGGATTTCCACATAAACAAATTTAGTCACAGAGACACACTTAACCCGTCTGTTGTCTTATGGGGTCAAAAAGGCCCATAAGTGTTTAACAGCAGAGAAAAGACTCTAAATTATATATTTTTTTCAACCTGAATTTTGGTGACTTTTCCTAGAGTGACCCCAACATTAGAAAAAGTGAAACATTGTTTTTGTTCATATTTCCACAAAAGCTGTACACCACTAGGGTACTGAGATGGTCCTAGGGTCATGTTTGACCCTATAAAAACAAGTGGTGTCCACTGATTAAATGCCGTCTTTCTGCACTGTGAAGAGGGAAAACCCAGATAGTCACAAAGTTTGTGATGAATGACAGGTTGTTTCTTTGTGCAAAATAGATTTGGGGTTTAAAATTAAGTTGCTTTAATTTAGAGGTATATTGAAGGCGGGTCATAAATGACCCTTAAGACAAGGGCAGTATACAGAATGTGTGGACAACACAAGGGTTAAAAACAAACATAAACAGTACCACATGGTGTCACTATGCTATGAATCTGGAAGCTTCTCCCTCTTAGCATCCCTGAACTGACAGGGTCCGCCTGGTTTCTGTGAGTGAGAGATGTACTCTGATCAGCATTTGACACAATGACCCTGGGATGCCGCATCATTTTATTCAGTCCAATTAAGAATAGGGTTATGGTCAGTGTCAGGGTTAGGCCAGGGTCAACATATCAAATGGTGATCAGAGAACCTCTTTCAACTGCATAAATCAGGACGTGCAGACTGGCAGGCTGTAAAAGCTATCACCACCTCTAGGTGTAGCTGTGTCATTGAGAAACAAAGTTCCCTTTCTATCCGCGAACCCCACCCCCCTCCCACACACACACACACACACACACACACACACACGCACACGCACACTGAGAGAAACTGAAATATATGTATACAGAGAGAGCTAGAGAGAGCGAGAAAGAGAGAGAGGAGGAAATACACTGAGTGAAAGACACACACACACACACACACACACACACACACACACACCCCTTTAGCAGACAAGATGCGAAACTTTACAGTACACACTCCCTCATTCATGCTTCTGTATGCATTTCCTAAACATTTTCCTCTTCAAAACTCCTGTCCTATCTTTGAAATGGGCTATAGAGAATAAAAAGGTGTTCATAATGGGGGACTACTAATTGTTGTGTCATGGTCTGATTTTCTTTGGACCCCAAAGCAGATACAGAAACTGTTGAAGATAAAGATGAAGATTTATTGTGGACTGTAAAAAGGTAGTTGGCGAATGAGTCAATGATTGGCTAGTTGGAAAGGCCTTCCAGGGAGACAGTATGGAAAGACGAGGCCAAGCTGAGCAGATGAGCTGGCACTCCAATGAGCTGGCGAAGCAGGCAGGCAGGCAGACGTGGCGTGGGTGGGCAGAGGACATGAGGGAATCCTGAACACAGGAAGACACACGGTGAGATCGGCAGGCACGAGGAAATGTAGACAAGGCAAGTTAGGATAAATATACTCAAGCCACTGGTACTAGAGCGGCTGGAATGTTACCACAGAAACAGGCTAAACAATCTGGCGGAGAGTGGAAGGAGAGCCGGAGTTCTTATCCTGGAGCGCTGATGAGTAGATTGCAGACAGGTGAGGAGGTGAAGCAGGAGCCAGGGGAGAGACAGTGAGCCGCCCCCAAGCCCATAGGCGTCTTTTACGCTGGAGACATGCCCCCACCATTTTTTGTTGTGGCCCATTTTGTCCCCAGCACTTGGCACATATCGTCCCCAGGTTACTACATATACTGTGTCATTAAGAGAGAGACCTAACATGCTTCCTGATCGGTAAATCTAAATCGAAACACTTCCGTTGCTGCTGTGTGCTCATTTATGTGTGATGCAACAATATGGCTTTAGTTTAGACACAAACACACCCCCAGGGAGCTAACATCATCCCAAAATGTGATCGTCTGCCAAAAACTGATCGCTGTCCACAAGCTTTATCAGTTTACATATTTAAATATTGAGTTTTTATATTAATTTAAATATTCAGTTTAAAGTATACATTTCAATATTTGGAAGAGTATGAGTTTAAACACTTGGGGTCAGCTGTTCAAAGTAACAGAGAGTGCAGAAGAGAGGTGAAGAAAAGAGTGCAGGCAGGGTGGAGTGGGTGGAGAAGAGTGTCAGGAGTGATTTGTGACAGATGGGTACCAGCAAGAATGAAAGGGAAGGTTTACAACATCGTACAGAAGTGAAACCAGCTATGTTATATGGTTTGGAGACAGTGGCACTGACCAAAAGACAGGAGGTGGAGCTGGAGGTGGCAGAGTTGAAGATGCTAAGATTTTCATTGGGAGTGATAAAGAAGGACATGATTAGGAACGAGTATATTAGAGGGACAGCTCAGGTTGGATGGCTTGGAGACAAAGCAAGAGAGGCAAGATTGAGATGGACGTGTGGAGGAGAGATGCTGGGTATATTGAGAGAAGGATGCTGAATATGGAGCTGCCAGGGAAGAGGAAAAGAGGAAGGCCAAAGAGGAGGTTTATGGATGTGGTGAGGGAAGACATGCAGGTGGCTGGCATGACAGGAAGATGCAGAGGACAGGAAGAGATGGAAACAGATGATCCGCTAATGTGAGCAGCCAAAAGCAGCAGTAGTAGTAGTAGTATTTGATATTCGTTTAAATATTAATTAACAAGGTATTGTCGTTAAAAATTAGATTTCCCCTTTAAAGGTATTTAAATTGGTAAAAAGGACTGGGTGAGCTATAATCTTTAGAATATAACCCTCATGAATGAAATCAAGTCATTTTGAGTCAGAAACAAGCTTTCAATCACAAGATAGGAGCTACAATCAATTTTTGGCAAGTGGAAACCACAGAAGGCAATCAGTTTTTGGCAGATGATCACTTTTTGGCACGACAGTGGTCGTAATCAAAATGAAAGGAGCAGAGTTTATGAGTGGCTCTATGCAATGTGTGACTCCTGTTAATAGAGTAGAAATTCAAATTGAAGCTCAACGGAACGTTAAGCGGAAGAAAAAAAACACCTCTCTCTTCATTAACATGGCGATTTTTTTGCCCACAGGGAACAAGGAATGGAAACTGCATTGCTGTTGACACGTAATTAAGCAGCTTACAATGAAAATAGATATGGACACAAAAGAAAACTGTACTTACATGGGTGATTTTTAGTGGACCATATGAAGGTAAAACTGGTTTATTAATAAGCTTTGCTGTCGTTAGCTAAGTTCGATAAGTATTTGCCCACAACTACTTGGGCTACTTTAATGCAAGCTAGTTATCCTAGCTAAACTTGTGTATTACAGGCAGCAGTTGGCAGCAGGATAGCTGGCGCTAGATAGCTAATGATAGCTAAACTAGTTGTGTATTGCAGGCAACATATAGATGTATATTACACTATTTTGTATACAGTCACAGACCGATGCGTATAGCAAGGCCAGCCAATTTTCATATTGGCATATACGTAGCAGGGATAGGATATGTAACTACATGGGTAATTTTGATAGCCTGAAGCCCCAAACCTTTACTTTGTTTTTTGCTTGTATTCGCCTCTGGGATATCCTTCATCTATTCTAGGGACTGTATTGCACTTGTCTATCAATATCTAATGTCACTGTGTTTGGGGGGTGACAATGGATGTCTGCGGGAGGCCGGTTAGGGTGAAACATTGAAATATGTGCACACATACATTGACAATGTGCACACACGCACTGAAAATGTGCACGTACATATTGAAAATGTACACACATGCACTGAAAATGTTTACAACCCCACCACCTTCACACACAACAGGATATAAGCTACTTTTGTGTGAGTGAGTGAGTGGGTATGTGTGTGTGTGTGTAAAATAATTTCAGTGCACCCGGAAGTTGTTGTACTGCAACTGGAAGGCAGTTTTAGATGTAGACTTTCTTATTGCAATGAACTGACTTCCGGACACAATGAAAATGGTCTGGCACGGAGCCCCCTGTGCATGTGTGTGTCTGAGTGTGTGTGTGTAAAATATTTTTCAGAGTGCCCAGAAGTTGTTTCAGTGTAACAGGAAGGCAAACCGATGGCGTGCTGTGGACCACCAAGTTCAGTGGAGGAGAAAAAAAAAAAACTTCATGGAGAGTAGCAAAGGCAGGCAGCCAATCCGAGGAGGCTATCGGTATTTGGAAGAGGCCTCCTGGTTCACCAGAACTCATGAACTGTCTTGTGAACCAATAAGCCTCTGAAAATCCCATCAACAATGAGAATAATGAGATAAGCTTTTTGTTTAGGCCAAACTAATGCCTAAATGTTAATATGAGGAGCGACACCCGCGGTCATGCCACACTTCGGAGAGGCACAGTCGTGACACTTAAAATTGATTGAGCATCTTCATTATTTTGTATGGTATTCCATTCAGTTCTACACAGACATAATGTAAAAATTCTATAAAAAAATAAATCAAATTTTTATCAGCAAACCCCACAATATTCTTATTCAACATGTCCCCAAGTACCTCTGTGACTATTGTCAAGTTGTTTTACTGCAGCTTTTTTAATGATTAGATGCTAAAATCATAACAATATCCTTTTCAGTTCTACATTCGGCAGATTAAAAAAAAAATCAAATAGTTATCAGCAAATTCCAGTACATTCAGTCAGGCTGGAGACTCACTATATGTAGGTATTTTCCCCCTCCTAATAACATAACTTATTTGCTAAATCCTGTTACTCAGTTGCCCACTTGATGTTCCTATATATGTACATATTGTGGGACTAAATATTCTTATACATTCACCTACTTTAAAAATGTTATTACATTGTGTGTGTGTGTATATATATATATATATATACACTACCGTTCAAAAGTTTGGGATCACCCAAACAATTTTGTGTTTTCCATGAAAAGTCACACTTATTCACCACCATATGTTGTGAAATGAATAGAAAATAGAGTCAAGACATTGACAAGGTTAGAAATAATGATTTGTATTTGAAATAAGATTTTTTTTACATCAAACTTTGCTTTCGTCAAAGAATCCTCCATTTGCAGCAATTACAGCATTGCAGACCTTTGGCATTCTAGCTGTTAATTTGTTGAGGTAATCTGGAGAAATTGCAACCCACGCTTCCAGAAGCAGCTCCCACAAGTTGGATTGGTTGGATGGGCACTTCTTTGAGCAGATTGAGTTTCTGGAGCATCACATTTGTGGGGTCAATTAAACGCTCAAAATGGCCAGAAAAAGAGAACTTTCATCTGAAACTCGACAGTCTATTCTTGTTCTTAGAAATGAAGGCTATTCCATGCGAGAAATTGCTAAGAAATTGAAGATTTCCTACACCGGTGTGTACTACTCCCTTCAGAGGACAGCACAAACAGGCTCTAACCAGAGTAGAAAAAGAAGTGGGAGGCCGCGTTGCACAACTGAGCAAGAAGATAAGTACATTAGAGTCTCTAGTTTGAGAAACAGAGGCCTCACAGGTCCCCAACTGGCATCTTCATTAAATAGTACCTGTTAGAGCCTGTTTGTGCTGTCCTCTGAAGGGAGTAGTACACACCGGTGTAGGAAATCTTCAATTTCTTAGCAATTTCTCGCATGGAATAGCCTTCATTTCTAAGAACAAGAATAGACTGTCGAGTTTCAGATGAAAGTTCTCTTTTTCTGGCCATTTTGAGCGTTTAATTGACCCCACAAATGTGATGCTCCAGAAACTCAATCTGCTCAAAGAAGTGCCCATCCAACCAATCCAACTTGTGGGAGCTGCTTCTGGAAGCGTGGGGTGCAATTTCTCCAGATTACCTCAACAAATTAACAGCTAGAATGCCAAAGGTCTGCAATGCTGTAATTGCTGCAAATGGAGGATTCTTTGACGAAAGCAAAGTTTGATGTAAAAAAAATCTTATTTCAAATACAAATCATTATTTCTAACCTTGTCAATGTCTTGACTCTATTTTCTATTCATTTCACAACATATGGTGGTGAATAAGTGTGACTTTTCATGGAAAACATGAAATTGTTTGGGTGATCCCAAACTTTTGAACGGTAGTGTATATATATATATATATATATATATATATATATATATATATATATATATATATATATATATATATATATACACACTGCTCAAAAAAATAAAGGGAACACCTAAAAACACAATATAGACCTCGATGAATGAAATATTTCAGCTGAAAATCTTTATTTATTAGACAGAGGAATGTGTTTAGAGCAAAATAACCTAAGAATGATCAATGGAAATCAAGATCATTAGTACATTAAGGTCTGGATTCAGAATCATACTCAAAATCAAAGGGGAAAATGAGAACATAGGCTGATCCAACTTCTGTGGAAATTCTTCAAGACGATTTAAAATGAGGCTCAGTAGTGTGTGTGGCCTCCACGTGCCTGTATGCACTCCCTACAACGTCTGGGCATGCTCCTGATGAGACGACGGATGGTCTCCTGAGGGATCTCCTCCCAGACCTGGATCAGGGCATCGGTCAACTCCTGGACAGTCTGTGGTGCGACATCGCGTTGGCGGATGGAACGAGACATGATGTCCCAGAGGTGCTCGATTGGATTCAGGTCTGGGGAACGTGCAGGCCAGTCCATAGCATCAATGCCCTCGACATACAGGAACTGCTGACACACTCTGGCCACATGAGGACGAGCATTGTCATGCATGAGCAGGAACCCAGGGCCCACTGCACCAGCATATGGTCTGACAATGGGTCTGAGGATCTCATCCCGGTACCTAATGGCAGTCATGGTACCTCTGGCTAGCACGTAGAGGTCTTTTCGGCCCTCCAAGGATATGCCTCCCCAGACCATCACTGACCCACCGCCAAACCGGTCATGCTGGAGGATGGTGCAGGCAGCAGAACGTTCTCCACAGTGTCTCCAGACTCTCTCACGTCTGTCACATGTGTTCAGTGTGAACCTGCTCTCATCTGTGAAGAGCACAGGGCGCCAATGGCGAATCTGCCAACCAAGATATTCTCTGGCAAAGGTCAATCGGGCTGCACGGTGTTGGGCTGTGAGCACAGGCCCCAATTGTGGACGTCGGGCCCGCATACCATCCTCATGCATTCTGTTTCTCACTGTTTGAGCAGAAACCTGCACATTAGTGGCCTGTCGAAGGTCGTTTTGTAGGGCTCCGGCAGTGCTCCTCCTGTTCCTCCTTGCACAAAGGACCAGATAGCGGTCCTGCTGCGGGGTTGTTGTCCTCCTGCGGCCCCCTCCACGACTCCTGGTGTACTGGCCTGTCTCCTGGTACCTCCTCCATGCTCTGGACACTGTGCTGGGAGACACATCAAATCTTCTTGCCACAGCACGCATTGATGTGCCATCCTGGATGAGCTGCACTACCTGAGCAACTTCTGTAGGTTGCAGATACCGCCTCATGCCACCTCTAGTGGTGAGGGCACTAGCAAAATGAAAAACTAACCAAAGATCGGCCAGAAAAGATGAGGACAGGCAAATGGTCTGTGGCCACCACCTGCAAATCCATTCCTTTTATAGGGGTTGTCTTGCAAATTGTCTAATTTTCACCAGGTGGAAATTAGACAATTTACCAACAGGTGAAATTGATTCACAAATCAGTGTTGCTTCCTAACTGGACAGGTTGATATCTCAAAAGTGTGATTGACTTGGAGCTACATTGCATTGCTTATGTGTTCCCTTTATTTTTTTTGAGCAGTGTATATATACACTACTACTTTTGGCTGCTCCCGTTAGGGGTCGCCACAGCGGATCATCCATTTCCATTTCTTCCTGTCTTCTGCATCTTCCTCTTGTCACACCAGCCATCTGCATGTCTTCCCTCATCACAGCCATAAACCTCCTCTTTGGCCTTCCTCTTTTCCTCTTCCCTGGCAGCTCCATATTCAGCATCCTTCTCCCAATATACCCAGCATCTCTCCTCTACACATGTCCAAACCATCTCAATCTTGCCTCTCTTGCTTTGTCTCCAAACCGTCCAACCTGAGCAGTCCCTCTAATATAATCATTCCTAATCCTGTCCTTCTTCGTCACTCCCAGTGAAAATCTTAGCATCTTCAACTCTGCCACCTCCAGCTCCGCCCCCTGTCTTTTCGTCAGTGCCACTGTCTCCAAACCATATAACTTAGCTGGTCTCACAACCATCCTGTAAACCTTCCCTTTAATTCTTGCTGGTACCCTTCTGTCGTAAATCACTCCTGACACTCTTCTCCACCAACTCCATCCTGTCTGCACTCTCTTCTTCACCTCTCTTCTGCACTCCCCGTCACTTTGGACAGTTGACCCCAAGTATACTGCTCAAAAAAATAAAGGGAACACCTAAAAACACAATATAGACCTCGATGAATGAAATATTTCAGCTGAAAATCTTTATTTATTAGACAGAGGAATGTGTTTAGAGCAAATAACCTAAGAATGATCAATGGAAATCAAAATCATTAGCCCATTAAGGTCTGGATTCAGAATCATACTCAAAATCAAAGTGGAAAATGAGAACATAGGCTGATCCAACTTCTGTGGAAATTCTTCAAGACGATTCAAAATGAGGCTCAGTAGTGTGTGTGGTCTCCACGTGCCTGTATGCACTCCCTACAACGTCTGGGCATGCTCCTGATGAGACGACGGATGGTCTCCTGAGGGATCTCCTCCCAGACCTGGATCAGGGCATCGGTCAACTCCTGGACAGTCTGTGGTGCGACATCGCGTTGGCGGATGGTACGAGACATGATGTCCCAGAGGTGCTCGATTGGATTCAGGTCTGGGGAACGTGCAGGCCAGTCCATAGCATCAATGCCCTCGACATACAGGAACTGCTGACACACTCTGGCCACATGAGGATGAGCATTGTCATGCAAGAGCAGGAACCCAGGGCCCACTGCACCAGCATATGGTCTGACAATGGGTCTGAGGATCTCATCCCGGTACCTAATGGCAGTCATGGTACCTCTGGCTAGCACGTAGAGGTCTGTGCGGCCCTCCAAGGATATGCCTCCCCAGACCATCACTGACCCACTGCCAAACCGGTCATGCTGGAGGATGTTGCAGGCAGCAGAACGTTCTCCACAGCGTCTCCAGACTCTCTCACGTCTGTCACATGTGTACAGTGTGAACCTGCTCTCATCTGTGAAGAGCACAGGGCGCCAATGGCGAATCTGCCAACCAAGATGTTCTCTGGCAAAGGTCAATCGGGCTGCACGGTGTTGGGCTGTGAGCACAGGCCCCAATTGTGGACGTCGGGCCCTCATACCATCCTCATGCATTCTGTTTCTCACTGTTTGAGCAGAAACCTGCACATTAGTTGCCTGTTGAAGGTCGTTTTGTAGGGCTCTGGCAGTGCTCCTCCTGTTCCTCCTTGCACAAAGGACCAGATAGCGGTCCTGCTGCGGGGTTGTTGTCCTCCTGCGGCCCCCTCCATGTCTCCTGGTGTACTGGCCTGTCTCCTGGTACCTCCTCCATGCTCTGGACACTGTGCTGGGAGACACATCAAATCTTCTTGCCACAGCACGCATTGATGTGCCATCCTGGATGAGCTGCACTACCTGAGCAACTTCTGTAGGTTGCAGATACCGCCTCATGCCACCTCTAATGGTGAGGGCACTAGCACAATGAAAAACCAACCAAAGATCGGCCAGAAAAGATGAGGACAGGCAAATGGTCTGTGGCCACCACCTGCAAATCCATTCCTTTTATAGGGTTGTCTTGCAAATTGTCTAATTTCCACCTGGTGGAAATTAGACAATTTACCAACAAGTGAAATTGATTCACAAATCAGTGTTGCTTCCTAACTGGACAGGTTGATATCTCAAAAGTGTGATTGACTTGGAGCTACATTGCATTGCTTATGTGTTCCCTTTATTTTTTTGAGCAGTGTATTTAAACTCATATGCCTTTGTCACCTCCACCCCTTGCATCCTGACCATTCCACTGTCCTCCCTCTCATTCATGCACAGGTATTCCATCTTGCTCCTACTGACTTTCATTCCTCTTCTCTCCAGTGAATACCTCCACCTCTCCAGACTCTCCTCAACTGCACCCTACTCTTGCTACAAATCACAATGTCATCCGCGAACATCATCGTCCATGGAGACTCCTGCCTGATCTTGTCCGTCAACTTGTCCATCACCATTGCAAACAAGAAAGGGCTCAGAGCCGATCCTTGATGTAATCCCACCTCCACCTTGAACCCATCTGTCATTCCAACTGCACACCTCACCATTGTCACACTTCCCTCGTACATATCCTGCATCACTCCTACATACTTCTCTGCAACTCCCGACTTCCTCATACAATAAAACACCTCCTCTCTCGGCACCCTGTCATATGCTTTCTCTAAATCTATAAAGACACAATGCAACTCTTTCTAGCCTTCTCTATACTTCTCAATCCACATTCTCAAAGCAAACACTGCATCTGTGGTGCTCTTTCGTGGCATGAAACCATACTGCTGCTCGCTAATCGTCACCTCTCCTCTTAACCTAGCTTCTATTACTCTTTCCCAAATCTTCATGCTGTGGCTGATCAACTTTATACCTCTGTAGTTGCTACAGTTCTGCACATCGCCCTTGTTCTTGAAAATCGGTACCAGTATGCTTCTTCTCCACTCCTCAGGCATCCTCTCACTTTCCAAGATTGTGTTAAACAATCTAGTTAAAAACCCCACTGCCATCTCTCCTAAACATCTCCATGCCTCCACAGGTATGTCATCAGGACCAACTGCCTTTCATTCTTCACCCTCTTCATAGTTGCCCTCACTTCCTCCTTGCTAATTCACTGCACTTCCTGATTAACTATCCCCACATCATCCAACCTCTCTCTCTCATTTTCTTCATTCATCAGCCCCTCAAAGTACTCCTTCCACCTTCTCAGCACACTCTCCTCACTTGTCAGCACATTTCCATCTCTATCCTTGATCGCCCTAACTTGCTGCACATCCTTCGCAGCTCAGTCCCTCTGTCTAGCCAATCGGTACAAGTCCTTTTCTCCTTCCTTAGTGTCTAACCTGTCAAACAACTCACCATACACCTTTTCCTTTGCCTTTGCCACCTCTCTCCACTTTACGCTGTATCTCCTTATACTCCTTTCTACTTTCTTCATCTCTCTGACTATCCCACTTCTTCTTTGCCAACCTCTCGCTCTGTATACTTTGCTGTACTTCCTAATTCCACCACCAAGTCTCCTTGTCTTCCTTCCTCTGTCCTGATAACACACCAAGTACCTTCCTAGCTGTCTCCCTCGCTATTTCTGCAGTGGTTGCCTAGCCATCTGGCAACTCTTCACTACCACCCAGTGCCTGACTTAACTCCTGCCTGAACTCCACACAACAGTCTTCCTTCTTCAACTTCCACCATTTTATCTTTGGCTGTGTCTTCATTCGCTTCCTCCTCTTCTTGGTCTCCAAAGTCATCCTACAGACCACCATCTGATGCTGCCTAGCTACGTTCTCCCCTGTCACCACCTTGCAGTCTCCAATCCCTTTTAGATTGTGCCTTCTACATAAGATATAGTCCACCTTTGTGCACTTTCCTCCACTCTTGTACGTCACCCTGTGTTCCTCCCTCTTCTTGAAATATGTATTCACCACAGCCATTTCCATCCTTTTCACAAAATTGACCACCATCTGGGTGTATATATATATATATATATATATATATATATATATATATATATATATATATATATATATATATATATATATCAACATGGATACAGGAAACAAAAAATTAATACATAGTAGTACAGTCCTGTTTCATCCATCTCACACTCATCAGCTGCTAATGTTTTAGTCACAAAGAATCATACAGTTACGTTGCCCAGCATCACGCCCCTAATTTTGGTTGGACAGTGACCAATCAGATGGGGAAACATTCAAATTATAACAACCAGTGGGGTAGGTACTTATGATGCACAGCAACCAATGGAGGGGTAGAAAACATTGCAACTGATTGGACTGGGGTTTGTTTTGAAAAGCATTTAGAGGCCAGGGCACTGTTGAAATGGTGTACATTAAAAATATAACAAGGTAATTTATATGAATTATATATTGGGGTGGTGTTGGAACACAGTTAGAAGGACAGGCAGGTAAAATATTAGAAAATATATATGTTAAAATTTTTAAAAAACCCTAATAAATGTCATATGTGTATCATCTAATTGGGGGGGGGGGGTAATAAAAACGTTTTACTTATACAAAGGAGATATTTTTTTCGGTGTCTACAGCTGCTGGCCAATTCGTTTCTATTATTCAAGGTGGACATATCAGGTTTGCAAATAATAAAATACTTTTCTGCCAGGCACAGGTTGTGTGGTGTGTCCAAAACTACAATGTGGACACTTACGTGGGATTAACAGAAGGCCCTTTTAAAATTAGGTTTTATGCCCATATGAGTAGCTTCAGAAATGAGCATGCGAAAAGTGCAACGCCCTTAAACCACCACATTTGGTCAGTGGTAGACAAGAATATCAGTTATTCTGTCTCATGGAAAATCCTTGCAAAGAGTGGTGCATATTCAATTAGGGGTAAAAGATGTAACCTGTGCCTGGCAGAAAAGCATTTTATTATTCACAGACCTGATATGTCCACCTTGAATAATAGAAACGAATTGGCCACCAGTTGTAGACCTTGAAAAAAATATCTCCTTTGTAACTATAAGTAAAATGTCTTTATTATACCCCCATTAGATGATACACATATGGCATTTATTAGGGTTTTTTTTTAAATATCTTAACTGCCTGTCCTTCCAA
This sequence comes from Lampris incognitus, assembly GCF_029633865.1. Lineage (NCBI taxonomy): Eukaryota > Metazoa > Chordata > Actinopteri > Lampriformes > Lampridae > Lampris > Lampris incognitus. The sequence continues at coordinate 106,857,803 of NC_079212.1, read as the reverse complement.
CTGTGCCCCAACACCACCCCAATATATAACTCACATAAATTACCTTGTTATATGTTTAATGTGCGCCATTTCACCCCTAAATGCTCTTCAAAACAAACCCCAGTCCCATTGATTGTAATGTTTTATACCCCTCCATTGGTTGCTGTGCATCATATGTACCTACCCCATTGGTTGTTATAATTTGAATGTTTCCCCATCTGATTGGTCGCTGTCTAACTGAAATTAGGGGCATGACGGGGGGCTATGTAAACTGTATGATTCTTTGCAGAAAAAAACTTTAGCAGCTGATGAGTGCGAGACGCACGAAACAGGCCTGTACTGCAATGTATTAAAATCTTTTTTCCTGTATCTGTGTTGATATTCCGCTCCTCATTTGTCGAGCACTCACAACACCATTGACGGTTTTGGAAAAAAAATGCTATATATATATATATATATATACACTACCGTTCAAAAGTTTGGGATCACCCAAACAATTTTGTGTTTTCCATGAAAAGTCACACTTATTCACCACCATATGTTGTGAAATGAATAGAAAATAGAGTCAAGACATTGACAAGGTTAGAAATAATGATTTGTATTTGAAATAAGATTTTTTTTACATCAAACTTTGCTTTCGTCAAAGAATCCTCCATCTGCAGCAATTACAGCATTGCAGACCATTGGCATTCTAGCTGTTAATTTGTTGAGGTAATCTGGAGAAATTGCACCCCACGCTTCCAGAAGCAGCTCCCACAAGTTGGACTGGTTGGATGGGCACTTCTTGCGTACCATACGGTCAAGCTGCTCCCACAACAGCTCAATGGGGTTCAGATCTGGTGACTGCGCTGGCCACTCCATTACCGATAGAATACCAGCTGCCTGCTTCTGCTCTAAATAGTTCTTGCACAATTTGGAGGTGTGTTTAGGGTCATTGTCCTGCTGTAGGATGAAATTGGCTCCAATCAAGCGCTGTCCACTGGGTATGGCATGGCGTTGCAAAATGGAGTGATAGCCTTCCTTATTCAGAATCCCTTTTACCCTGTACAAATCTCCCACCTTACCAGCACCAAAGCAACCCCAGACCATCACATTACCTCCACCATGCTTAACAGATGGCGTCAGGCATTCTTCCAGCATCTTTTCATTTGTTCTGCGTCTCACAAACGTTCTTCTTTGTGATCCAAACACCTCAAACTTGGATTCATCTGTCCACAACACTTTTTTCCAGTCTTCCTCTGTCCAATGTCTGTGTTCTTTTGCCCATCTTAATCTTTTTCTTTTATTGGTAAGTCTCAGATATGGCTTTTTCTTTGCCACTCTGCCCTGAAGCCCAGAATCCCGCAGCCGCCTCTTCACTGTAGATGTTGACACTGGTGTTTTGCGGGTACTATTTAATGAAGATGCCAGTTGGGGACCTGTGAGGCATCTGTTTCTCAAACTAGAGACTCTAATGTACTTATCTTCTTGCTCAGTTGTGCAACGCGGCCTCCCACTTCTTTTTCTACTCTGGTTAGAGCCTGTTTGTGCTGTCCTCTGAAGGGAGTAGTACACACCGGTGTAGGAAATCTTCAATTTCTTAGCAATTTCTCGCATGGAATAGCCTTCATTTCTAAGAACAAGAATAGACTGTCGAGTTTCAGATGAAAGTTCTCTTTTTCTGGCCATTTTGAGCGTTTAATTGACCCCACAAATGTGATGCTCCAGAAACTCAATCTGCTCAAAGGAAGGTCAGTTTTGTAGCTTCTGTAACGAGCTAAACTGTTTTCGGATGTGTGAACATGATTGCACAAGGGTTTTCTAATCATCAATTAGCCTTCTGAGCCAATGAGCAAACACATTGTACCATTAGAACACTGGAGTGATAGTTGCTTGAAATGGGCCTCTATACACCTATGTAGATATTGCACCAAAAACCAGACATTTGCAGCTAGAATAGTCATTTACCACATTAGCAATGTATAGAGTGTATTTCTTTAAAGTTAAGACTAGTTTAAAGTTATCTTCATTGAACAGTACAGTGCTTTTCCTTCAAAAATATGGACATTTCAATGTGATCCCAAACTTTTGAACGGTAGTGTATATATTAGCTACAATCTGCAAATTTGAAACACTGATAGGAGAATAAATCACATTTTCACAACGTGGGGACTATGGCATTTAACCTATGGCAGGCATTACAAAAGCATATGACATCATTCAAAAGTTTATCCATCCATCCATCTATCCATTATCCAAGCCGCTTATCCTAATTAGGATTGCATGATCCTGGAGCCTATCCCAGCAGTCTTTGGGCGGGAGGCAGGGAGACACCCTGGACAGACCGCCAGTCCATCACAGGGCCAACACGTTCACACCTAGGGACAATTTAGTACGGCCGATTCACCTGACCTACATGTCTTTGGACTGTGGGAGGAAACTGGAGCACCCAGAGGAAACCCACGTAGACAGAGAGAGAACATGCAAACTCCACACAGAGGATGACCTGGGATGACCCCCAAGGTTAGACAACCCCAGGGTTTGAACCCAGGACTTTCTTGCTGTGTTCAAAAGTTTAGATCAGTTAATTTCCTTTGAAAAGTAATTTTGTTAGGAACAGTCTTATCAGCAGTTGTGCAACTTCTTCAAGCATCATTTTATGATCTAAAGATGAACAGTTAAGGATATATCCATTTAGGCCTCCTACATCTAGGTAGGGCCATATGGGATTTAGCTGAAAACTATTTTGTTTAAAGTCAGTAACAGTTAACAGGTTTTCAAAGAATTCAACACTGGATTTATGTCTGGAGGAGACGTTCACTGGGTCCTTCATAAGTAATAAATAATATTTAATAATCTTAGCATTTTTTTCTGCTTGTAGATGCATTCACTATAGCTGCTGCTCACTAGGAAGGATTTTTTTTCTAAATGTATTTAAAAATTTTACATTTTTCAATTACCACAAGGCTTTACAAATTGTCCAACCATTGTGTGGGGAAAAAAATGAAGAAAAAAGACTAGTTGTGAAATGTCCTTGGATAGCTACTTATAACTGCTTGCTTGAGGGTGATTGGTTTTCTGAGGATCTTTGGCATGGCCTGTAATTGTAATATTATTTCCAAGGGCAGGGGTGTTTGGGTCACCAACATTTTTTCATTGAACTTAATTTGTTACTGCAGTAATTTTTCATGCTAATGAAAATTAATGTTCAAGAAAATCCAGGCAAGAAAACTGGGGTACTTTGTTATTCTTTGCTTGAATAGTCATGCGCTTTTGATGCAGTTTGGTTAAATTATTTCAAGCTTCGAGAGGCTCAGCGAGAACTTGTGATCACAGGGAAAATTGTCTGGGTGATTTCTAAACATAAAAATGGACAACTGAACAAATCAGCATTCCTGAAATTTGCTTCATATTTATTTTTTGAAGACATTTGTAATGTAACATTTGTAATGTTGCATATACTCAGTATTCTGGGCTAAAAAAATCTGGTGTTTGTGTGTGTGTGTGTGTGTGTGTGTGTGTGTGTGTGTGAAGGGCAATACAGTACAATGATAGTGACAGCAAGGAAGTGATATTTAACTAAAATTCAATTTTTGAGTCCTCAGTAAACAGGATTAATCTGACCTTAGTGTCAAGGATCTGCATAAACACGTGGATAGTAAAGAAAGGAGAAAATAGTTGACAACAGGCAATGTTTGTCCTCTTGTTTATTGAGTGAGGTTCTCCCATTACAGACTGATCACAGATTGAATTGGACCCATGAAACCACCACGCTCAACCGTAACCTTAGATATTCTGATAAATCAGATATCAGAGAGTGTGGACGAAGAGTGCAGAGACAGAGTCTGGAGGAGGAAGAGGAGGTAATTATGGAAGATCAAACTCCTCTATGGTCTGTACTATCGACAGATTAAAGACATAGCTGATGTTGAGAAATCCTACCATCCATCCATCCATCCATAATCCAAGCCGCTTATCCTGCTCTCAGGGTCGTGGGGATACTGGAGCCTATCCCAGCAGTCATTGGGCAGCAGGTGGGGAGACACCCTGTACAGGCTGCCAGTCCATCACAGGGCCAACACACACACACACATTTTCACACCTAGAAAAGGCTGGACTGAAGGACAGCACAGAGGCTCTGATCATAGCAGCATAAGAACAGACACTCAGGACCAGTTCGATTGAAAAAAGAAAAAGAAAAAAACCAAGATGCAGGCTATGCAAATATGCCCCTGAGACAGTCCAGCACTTAGTAGCAGGTTGTAAAATGCTAGCTGGGAAAGCATACACTGAAAGCTATAACCAACTGGCTGGGATAGTGTAAAGGAATATCTGTACTGAATACAGACTGGAAGTCCCCAAGTCAAAATGGGAGACACCGTCAGAGGTGGTTGAGAATGCAGTGCTAAGATCCTGTAGGAATTCAATTTCCAGACTTACATGCAGGTGCTGGTTAACCAACCACACATTGTGGTGCCCAACAATTCAGTTCAATTCAATTCAATTCAATTCAATGCATTGCCATTAAAAACAATGTGCAGGTGCATGTTAAAAACAAAATAAGGGCTACAGCTTCGCCAAACAGTGCAAGACAGACATAGACAAACATAGCAAGCATAGTATAAGAAATATACTGATGAAGACTAAAAGCTAAAACAAAAAAGAAAAAGAAAAAAAACACAAGTATAAACATGTTTACACACATTCAGTGGGTAGCCAGGGTCAGGTGGGTAACAGCTCGGGGAAAGAAGCTGTTTTTGAGCCTGGTAGTGCAGGCTCTGGGGCTACTGTAGTGCTTCCCAGAGAGCAGGGGGGAGCACAGTCCATGGTTGGGGTGGGTGGGACCTCTGCTGATGCTGAGACCTCTTCGAAGGCAGCGTTTGTGATAAATGTCTTTTATGGCTGGGAGCTGGGTACTGGTGATATGCTGGGCCACCTTGACGACCCGCTGCAGAGCTTTCTGGTCTACCGAGGTGCAGTTGCCGTACCACACTGAGATGCAGCTGGTCAGGATGCTCTCTGTGGTGCAGTAGTAGAATTAGGTGAGAATTTTGGGGGATAGATGGACACTCCTCAGGAAATGCAGTCGCTGTTGTGCCTTTTTCACAAGGGACTGGGTGTTTGATGTCCAGGAAAGGTCATCGCTGATGTGGATTCCCAAGAAATTTAAAACTAGGGACACCCTCCACTTCCACACCAATGATCTGTATGGTGGAGTGGCTGCAGCTTGTAGACCTCCTTAAGTCCACAATCAGCTCCTTCGTCTTCTGCACATTGAGGACAAGGTTGTTGGTGGTGCACCATGATGTGAGGTGCTGCATGTCGTCCCTGTAGGCCATCTCATCATTGTTGGTGATACAGCCTACGACTGTGGTGTCATCCGCAAACGTAACTATTACATTTGAAGGGTGAAGTGGCAGGCAGTCGTGGGTAAAGAGGGAGAAAAGGAGGGGTCTAAGAACACAGCCGTGAGGGGCACCTGTGCTAAGGGTCAGGGTGGAGGAGGTATGGTCACCTAACCTAACAGGCTGAGGTCTGTTGGTCGGGAAGTCCAGGGTCCAGTTACAGGGGGAATGGTTAAGGCCAAGGGAGAGGAGTTTGGTGGTTAGTTTGGTGGGGATGATAGTGTTGAAAGCAGAGCTGTAGCATCCAGATGTATGTGTTGTTAAGTTCTAGGTGGGTCAGAACAGTGTGCAGAGCAGTGGCAATGGCATCCTCTGTAGACCTTTTGGGATATTAGGTTAACTGATGTGGGTCGAATGTGGGGGGATAGTGTTTTTGATGTGAGACAGAACCAGTCTCTCAAATCACTTCATGGCAATGCAGGTGAGTGCCATGGGCCGGTAGTAATTCAGGCATGTGGATGTTGATTTCTTGGGGACAGGTATGGTAGAGGTGGTCTTAAAGCATGCCGGGACTATGGATTGGGACAGTGAGAGGTTAATTATAGTTGTGAAGACCTCAGCCAGCTAGCTGAGGACTTCACAAGGACCTCAGGGCAAAGAACAGAAGAAAACAGTAGTGATCAATGTAGCAATCCTGAGTGATGGCAACATCAGAAAGAAAGTGCATGAGAAGCTAGAGAAATACCAAGGTTTGAGGAAAGAACTAGATTGAATGTGGAAGTTGTAATCCACCATAGTCCCAGTGGTAATAGGAGCACTAGGGGCTGTGAACCCCAAACTGGGGGAGAGGCTCCAGCAGATTCCATGAACAATATCTGAGGTCTCTGTCCAGAAGAGTGCAGTCCTAGGAACAGCTAAGATACTGTGCAGAACCCTAAAATTCTTAGGCCTCTGGTAGAGGACCCAAGCTTATCCTGCTCTCAGGGTCGTGGGGATACTGGAGCCTATCCCAGCAGTTTATACATACACGCACTGGCCACTTTATTAGGTACACCTTGCTAGTACCGGGTTGGACCCCCTTTTGCCTTCAGAACTGCCTTAATCCTTCGTGGCATAGATTCAACAAGGTACTGGAAACATTCCTCAGAGAGTTTGGTCCATATTGACATGATAGCATCACGCAGTTGCTGCAGATTTGTCGGCTGCACATCCATGATGCGAATCTCCCGGTCCACCACATCCCAAAGGTGCTCTATTGGATTGAGATCTGGTGACTGTGGAGGCCATTTGAGTACAGTGAACTCATTGTCATGTTCAAGAAACCAGTCTGAGATGATTCGAGCTTTATGACATGGCGCGTTATCCTGCTGGAAGTAGCCATCAGAAGATGGGAACACTGTGGTCATAAAGGGATGGACATGGTCAGCAACAATACTCAGGTAGGCTGTGGCGTTGACACGATGCTCAATTGGTACTAAGGGGCCCAAAGTGTGCCAAGAAAATATCCCCCACACCATTACACCACCACCACCAGCCTGAACCGTTGATACAAGGCAGGATGGATCCATGCTTTCATGTTGTTGACGCCAAATTCTGACCCTACCATCCGAATGTCGCAGCAGAAATCGAGACTCATCAGACCAGGCAACCTTTTTCCAATCTTCTATTGTCCAATTTTAGTGAGCCTGTGCAAATTGTTGCCTCAGTTTCCTGTTCTTAGCTGACAGGAGTGGCACCCGGTGTGGTCTTCTGCTGCTGTAGCCCATCTGCCTCAAGGTTCGACGTGTTGTGCGTTCAGAGATGCTCTTCTGTCTGGCCATTCTCCTCTGACCTCTGGCATCAACAAGGCATTTTCGCCCACAGAACTGCCACTCATTGGATATTTTCTCTTTTTCGGCCCATTCTCTGTAAACCCTAGAGATGGTTGTGCGTGAAAATCCCAGTAGATCAGCAGTTTCTGAAATACTCAGACCAGCCCGTCTGGCACCAACAACCATGCCACGTTCAAAGTCACTTAAATCACCTTTCTTCCCCATTCTGATGCTCAGTTTGAACTGCAGCAGATCATCTTGACCATGTCTACATGCCTAAATGCATTGAGTTGCTGCCATGTGATTGGCTGATTAGAAATTTGCGTTAATGAGCAGTTGGACAGGTGTGCCTAATAAAGTGGCCGGTGAGCGTATACATACATACATAACTTTGTTAAAAGAAACACTCGATGGTAGAGAAAGTGCTCAACAAATAAGGAGCAAAATGCTTTATTGACAGCTGATGATTGCTTATGGCATGAAACAGGCTTGTACTGTTTCATAAGGAATTTACTTGACTCACTGGATTATATATATATATATATATATATATATATATATATATATATATATATATATATATATATATATATAAAGAACACCCAACTATGAACTTCTCATGCATGTGTTATAGTAGCAATTCAATGATGCAGACCACTTCGAGCTATGACAGCTATACTTAAAAACATAGGGTCGAGAGAGTAAGAAGAAAAACAAGGATGACTTTTTTCTTTGTGATATGAGGGATTATTTAAGCAGAGCATTGGATGTAAAAAAGTGTTTTTAGCATTCATTTTTACTTTACATTTTGTTTGTGTGCTATTTTTTATCCTCCCTGTGATGCAAGTAAAGTGTAACAGCTTCTCTCAGCAGAGAGCAGGAAAAGAAAGGCTAACAAAGGTTATATCCTCAGTAAGCGGGGACACAAAATGTGCATGGAGAAAATGTAATGTGCAACAAAATTCATACAATCGTATACAGACCTTGAGTCACAAGTGCATTTATGCACATAGCTCCAAAAATACTGACATAGACATGCACGCATTTACACATATAGTCAACCACATAAGTAAGTTAAAGCACACATGCATTTGCACAAGTGAGCATGGGTAAATGTATTCACAATATCTGGCACTAACAAAGAAACACCACATGTGCATAGACTCTCTCTCTCTCTCTCTCTCTCTCTCTCTCTCTCTCTCTCTCTCTCTCTCTCTCTCTCTCTCTCTCTCTCTCTCTCTCTCTCTCTCTCTCACACACACACACACACACAGATGCATAGAGAGCACAGTACAAACCAAAGATCAATCTCTGTTAACCAAGTCGTTAAATGTCAAATGGAGGGATTGAAGAGGGGGGGGGGGGGCGAGAGGAAGAGGGAATGTGATTTCCCTCGCAGGCAAAAAGCCATAATAAGGGTATTGTTTTTCAAAGGAAAAGCTGCCTCATCTCCTCGGATGTGTGAAAGGCTCACTTTTCCAACAGTAGCTATTTGCAATTTCAAATACATTTCAGTGTGTTTGTATGAGTGTGTGTGTGAGTGTGTGTGTGTGTGTGTGTGTGTGTGTGTGTGTGTGTGTGTGTGTGTGTGTGTATGTGTGTGTGTGTAGTGTAGTGTAGTGTAGTGTAGTGTAGTGTAGTGTGCATGTATGCATATGTCTGTACGCATGTGCCTGCACATAATACAGTATGAGAGAAATAGAGGCAGAGGATGAGAGAGATGGGGCGAGGGGGCACTGAGGAGAAGATGGTAAAAGATGTGCAATTATATTTCCTGCTTCCTTTTAATGAAATGCAAAAGTAATTCCCCCATGAAAGCTGCGGTAATTGCCCAAACAGTCTTATTATGTGACAATCAGACTTAGAACAAAATGCGGTATGAAATTGCAAGGGGTTTCGAATCAAGGGGGATAATTTTCGCAATAAGCCTGACAAGTTAAGATAATTAAAACACATTATGTTTTTATTTTTGAAAAAGAAGTTTTTTGTTAGCATGTCCAGGCATCAAGCGCTTCTCTGTTCCCTTCTCTCAGTGGTGAATGTCTATGTAGTATGCAATTATACAGGCAGAGATTTGGCTCATCTTCCCAGTCTGCATTGAACGAAATGGACTGTACTTCAAAAACAGAGTAATCTCAATGTCCCAACTCTAATCTGGACAATTTGTGCAGATGAAAAGCTATTATCTGTCGAGTTTAATGTGACATTTTGATCTAAATATAAGTGAAGTTCATGAGGATTTTTTGGAGGGGGATTTCAATTTGTTGAAAGCACTGGATTGTATTATTCCTAGAGTTTAAAGAAATTCAACAGATATTCAACTTGCAAAATTTTTTTTTTTTTCTTGTAACTTGGAGAAGCCTATCACAGAACCATACAATGTGTTTAGGAAACTAAACTTTGGATTAGGTTAGATACCACATATCATGGTTTACAACCATGAAACTTCTGATTTAGATTTTTAATGCTGAACATTTACACTTTGAATGCTAGCACTCTTGTGCAAAGTGCAAGTGTTAAATACACTTAAAGTGGCAATCTTTAAGATTCTCATTTTAATAAATGTTCCTTCAGTTCCTTTTTTTCACTGAACGAGGGGACACAATGACGATTCACCCTATTGGCCACTTATGAAAACCAGTGCATTTGCAGTGATATGGAGAAATACATTCCCACCAAAATTCCAGAGTGTGGCAAAGGTCGTGAGTGACATCTTTTCCATCACCCAACAGCAGTTTGTCCACCAGAGAGGATAGGCAAAACAATGCTCTATGTTCCAGTATTGTGGTGGACGAACTATTTGGCAGTTATGAAATCTCTCTAATCATCAGCCGCTTCTCAGGGACTGGGTCATGGTGGCAGCAAGCTAAGTAGGGCACTCCAGATGTCCCTCTCCCCAGCAACACCCTCCAGCTCCTCCTGGGGGATCCCAAGGCATTCCCAGGCCAGAATGGACATGTAGTTCGTTTAGCGAGTTCTAGGTCTACCCCGGGATCTCCTCCCAGTTAGTCCTCCTGGACCCAGTCTGCAGTGCCGGAAGTCAGCACCCCCCAGTCCCTGCCTTTTCTCGCCGCCCGGCCTGCATTGCACGCTACCCCAATGCTCATCCCCATCCTCACGGGTGGTGGGTCAACGGGGTGGTGCCTCCATGTTGTTTTTTTTGGACTGGGCCCACTGGGCCCCATAGGCCAAGGCCCGGCCACCAGAAGCTCACCGGCGAGCTCCCTTTCTAGGTCTGGCTCCAGGAGGGGGCCCTGGTTTCCCTTTTCTGGGTGAGGTGCGGTAGCTCTGCTGTTGTAACTTCCAGTTTTTAAATTACTCTCAGAATGTTTGAGATAGCCACTTTAACGTGTAGAACAGACACACACTAAACATGCCAGGCGTTATCTGTTGAAACATGAGATAATAAATTCAATGATGACATCATGATTCAATAGCAGTCATTTTTGGTGAAACACCAGATTGCCTCCTACACTGAGAGGGACCCTCACAATTCATTCTAATTATATGTTGTCAGTCACAGTCAGTTCAGTCCACACTTTGGGTATGTGCAAAGTATGCTTTATTTGAGTGGAAATGTGACTTGCAGCTTTAGCGATGAATAGATGTGTTTGTGCTGTTTTTACAGACAACAATTAATCTATCATGAAGGTGGAACAACAACCCCTCATACAGTGCACAGAAGCAGATCAAAACAGGTGGCAGGTAGGGTGCAGGTGGGTGAGCAGCAGCCAAGCAGTCATTACAGCAGCAGCAGCATAGGTGTCAATGAACAGCACAACATGGTTTCCTCCTGTCAAATAGTCTGCCCTTTGGCAGGAGCAGCTGAATTATAACAGCCACAGCAGCATAAGCATCAGTGAGCAGAACACTGGCTTCTTCCAGTTTAATAGCCCGCAAGTTAAATAGCCCTGAATTCAATCTATTGAGGGAAACATTGAGTTATTATCTCGGATGTTTTTTTTTAAACGTATTTGCAGCAGATCATTATTTTCCATCCAGCCTTAAATTGGACATGATATGTGATTTCCAGTATGAATTTTTGACATGAATACACTCACAGTCAGCTAAAGCAACGGTGTGTCTTAACATCAGCTAAAGTGAAGTGGAGGTTGACAATCAGGAACAGTGATCAAATTCAAAGTGTCACAGCATTGTCACTTAGTCTCAATGACAGATATGGGAACTATAATAATAAAAAAAAACAGCCACTACATGTAGGGATCCAACCCAATAATAGCTGACACAGGCAGTATCCATCCATCCATCCATTATCCAAACTGCTTATCCTGCTCTTAGGGTCACAGGGATGCTGGAACCTATCCCAGCAGTCATTGACCGCCAGGCCATCACAGGGCCCACCCACACACACACACAAACACACCCACACACACACACACACACACACATTCACACCTAGAGACAATTTAGTACGGCCGATTCACCTGACCTGCATGTCTTTGGACTGTGGGAGGAAACCCACGCAGACACGGGGAGAACATGCAAACTCCACACAGAGGATGACCCACAGGCAATATCAGGTACAATAAAGCAAGCCTCATTTTGAGCTCACCTGTAACTCAGGGGAAGGGAGCAAATGGCAGAGAAGACACCTTTCCTTCCCCCGGTATGCAAAGAGTTTTAGTTCTGTGCATAAAGGAACTTTTATGTTTAATCTTTGTCATGTCTCACGCACCAATGCCAGTAGGTAAAAATACTAGTTAACATTCATGTGCTCAGTTTGAATACTTGGGTTTCTTCAGAGTTGAGTGATAGTCTGTCAGGTTGGTGCAATCGAGAAAGAAGGGAGGTGAGGGGAGGTATAGAGGAAGGTTTTCTGATGGAGTGAGGGGTTGGGTGAAGTTGGTGGCTCATTGCATGCAAGAGAGGGGTGTGTGTGTGTGTGTGTGTGTGTGTGGGTGTGTGTGTGTGTGAGTGAAGACTAGAGAAAAAGCAAGAGAAGGGAGGGATGCTTGTGTGTGTGTGTGTAGGAGGGTATGCCAGAAAAGAGAAACAGCAGAAGGAAATAAAGAAGGGATAGTAAGAAAATACAGAAGAGAGGTAAGGATGGATGTGTGTATATTATGAGAGAGAGAGAGAGAGAGAGAGAGAGAGAGAGAGAGAGAGAGAGAGAGAGAGAGAGAGAGAGAGAGAGAGAGAGAGAGAGAGAGAGAGAGAGAGAGAGAGAGAGAGAGAGAGAGAGAGACTGGAATGGCATGTGTCTCAGGTGAACTGGTGAATCTAAATTACTCTAGGTAGAAATGGGAGGGTGGAAGGTTGTGGGTCTGTGCTTTGGCCCCATAATGGAGACTAGTGACCTGTTTAATGTCTGCTCATATTATGCTAGGAAAGGCTCAAGCCCCCAGCAACATTGGAAAGGAGTAATTGTAAAATAAAAGGAGTAAACACAAGATGTCAGAGGGATGAGGACAGAGGATGAGGATGGTAGTTGAGGAATACTTGAAAGGAATGGAGAAAAAAAAACAAGAGGACAGAAGCTGAGTAGGAAAGAAGAGCTGATTAAGGGTTACAAGGAGATTATTAGAGACAAAGGCAGGATGGAGAGGTTAGGAAAGGACAACATAGGTGAGAGGATAAGAAGGACAGAAAAGGGAGAACCCAAAGAGCAGATGGTCATTAAGGCAGGTGACCTGAGAAGAAAACTTGGAGGGGATTAATGCCCCCCCCCCTCCAAAAAAAAAAACTGACAAGGAGAGGAGAGAATTGGAGTGAATTTAACTTTGGCTGATACAATATAAGATATAAAAAAGAAACTATCCATACATTACAGGAAATGCATCATGCAGCTACACCCACACAAAAAAACCCCAACAAACTTGAATAAATCAAAACAACAGTTGACAGGTAAATAATTTTTATCAAAAACTAATAGACACACAACCCACACCTGATCACACATACACCCTCTGAACACTGGCAAAGCCCTGAAAAAGTGCCCCATTATCTTATTGTATTTATGCACCACATTGAGATGAGCAGCCAGCAGCATTATCAGCTACCCATGAGTCCTTGCTTTTCTATCTTTCCGACTTAGTGAGAGAGATGTATCTGGATTTGTAATTTCATCCTAACAATACATTTTGTACTCGAATTCCATCCATCAATCCATCATCCAAGCCACTTATCCCAACCGGGGTCACGGGATGCTGGAGCCTATCCCAGCACACACACACACACACACACACACACACACACACACACACACACACACACACACACACACACACACACACACACACACACACACACACACACACACCTAGGGGCAATTTAGTATGGCTGATTTACCTGACATACATGTCTTTGAACTGTGGGAGGAAACCAGAGCACCCAGAGGAAACCCATGCAGACACAGGGAAAACATGTAAACTCCACACAGAGGATGACCTGGGATGACCCCCAGGGTTGGACAACCCTGGGGCTTGAACCCAGGACCTTCTTGCTTTGAGGCGGCTGTGCTAACCACTGTGCTGCCTGTACTCGAATTAAATGAGGAAAAGAAAAAAAAAATCCCCAGATTGTGGGAACACTTTCAGAATGGCATAAAAAACACACCAAACTTGGTGTAACAGACATCTGCCATTTATTCTACTATCACCTTTTAACTCCATGTGCCCTCCATTATTCAACAGGGTGCATGTACAGTGATAGATTTTGGTCTTTGGGGGAAGTATCCAGACTTGATCAACTTCTATGCCTTCATCCCAATCAAAGAGTGGCAGTGTTAGTGTGACACTGGCTAACATGTGACAGTGTTAGTGTGACACTGGCTACCATTCACATAAAGGTAGGAAAGCCCATGTTTGAAAACCACTATGAGTTTACTTATAATGGGCTATCGTGATTAAATACAATATCTAGGACACAATAAAATGCAATCATTATATAGTTGCATAAGTAACTCTATGAGGTTTTACCAATTTATGTTTATAAAGGCGTATTTAAAGTGTTAAAACCAAGCTGATAGAAAATGTCAAATAACGCATCTGAGATTGATTTGGAATTATGGCCACATGATTGTAATAACTATTGAGATTGACACAGATCAAAATCTCAAGTGGGGTGTTGGCCTACATAATGTGCTGCCTCGACTCCTTGTACAGCTGCATAGAGTGATTCTACAAATCTGAATTAGTGTATGCCACATCAGCAGACAGGTCATGTACCAAACCAGACACTGAAAAGTGCACATGCTGAGTGGGAGGACACCTGAATTCATAATGAAAAGTAAATCAAGCAGCCATGCCTGTCGGCTTGAATTCCCAAACAGTATAGTTTTGATATTTTTGGGGAAAAAAAAAGCTTTACAAAAATGCTTGATTTCCAGAAGAAGTACCTTTAAAAAAAAACAGCAAATTGGTCAGTGTTGCTAACCTAATATTTAGGTTTAATTAGATTATAAGGTGATCAAAGTGCAAATATCTTAATAAAGTATAACTCTTGCAGTGTTTTAATATTACACTTGCTGATAATTACAATTTCTTTATGGTATCTAAGTATGTAAGCTATCAATGAATATCTAATATGCTGATGTAACACTGTTAGATCAAAGATGAATGCACTGCATGAATCAGAAGAAACGCCTCACACACAGTAGCAGATGTACTGGAGACTTGAAAACTGAAAAACCCTTAACAGTTCATCAGTTTGATTCATTTATTTAGATATCTTGACTTACATCTAGTGATGCAACAAAAGAATAAATCAGACTGACCAATTATACCATTTGCATTGCAATAGTGCCAATGGTACATAAAGTAATGGGCAGTAACACAAAATTCCACCATGTGCGTAATTACCTGCCTTGCATGAGCAAATAGGAAAGTTGTACAGCAAGGTACCTCTGCATTGCCAAGGTTGTCACACTATGCAATATAGGCACAATTTAGATTTTAATATTGCTCTACAGGTTTGGTAATACACAAACATCATTGTGTTGTACTTATCAGTGCTATGAGATGTTGAAAAGACAGTCCTCTAAATATTAATTAGATTTATCCAAGAACTATAGGATGTGAATTTCTGTAATTATGTCAAGTAAAGTCAATTTTATTTGTATAGCCCAATATCACAAATTACAAATTTGCCTCAAGGGGCTTTACAACACGACAACATCCTGTCCTTAGACCCTCGCATCGGAAAAGGAACAACTCCCTAAAAAATAAATAGATCAATCACATTGGCGAAAGATATATGTAGTAAAACAAGAGCTGCATAACTGCAAACTGATTGGCCAAGAGCCGTGTATTATTTACTCCAACATCACAGGAGCAGCATCACTTCACCTGTATTATTCCGCTCCTGACAGCGTATTTCATCAACAGCTGATTTCAACTGCTTTCGTCATGTGTCAGCAATGGATTTCAAATGGTTTCAAAATATACATACTGAATATCCAGACAGCCTGACGAGCCAATTCTAATCCCATGGTCCCATATATTGATGCTACTGACAAATTGTCACTATATGAAGAACAAGATTCCCTTTAGGTTTCTGTATGAAGGGGGTTAACAATGATTTCCAGGTCAGAATCAGAATCAGAATACTGTATTTATTCCCAAGGGGAAATTGAGTTCTATTACAGACACTCACGCTCTAATAACTAAAAACTAACAAGATACAAGATAAGAAAATAGAAACAGAAACAAACAGAAATAAAAGATAAATAAGAAATAGAAATAAGAACAAATATATCAACAAGCATGGTGCACATAACACTATATATACTGCAGTACCACAGCACACAACTTCATGTCTGTATGAAATATGACAGGTTAACCTTAACCCTAATGTTAATCAGGACCATGAAATGTCATTTCCCCCAGCCCACAGCAGTGCAACACAAAGACAAAAACACATTTCCAAAAACTACAACAACACTCATATCCCAACTAACACATATATCCTAACTAACACATATCCAAACTTCCAAACTAAAAAAAAAAAATCACTGTCCAAGGGACAGTCTGCATGGGCTAGCAGTTAGCATAGCCTGCCCGGCTTCCGCATCCTGTCAGACCGTCCTCGGTGTTTCCTCTTCGGGCACAGCTCCTGGCAGGGGCCGTGGTCCTTGGGCCCACTGGACGTAGCAGACCAGGCTCCCTCAGCTGATCTAATGCCAGCTGTCCCAGCCAGACACCCTTGACACACCTCCCCAGACTCCACATGATGACACTAAAAACACCACAGTTAGAAAAACCACCGCCAGACCGCCCTCAGTGTTGTTGGAACTGCCAGTCTGCATGGGCTAGCAGTTAGTCAAGTCAAGTCAAGTCAAGTTTATTTATATAGCACATTTAAAACAATCACAGTTGAACCAAAGTGCTGCACAAGCTTCAAATACAATATAAAATAAGTAACACATATGAATATAAAAATACATGTAAAAAAGACATAGTAACATAAATTAAAATGTAAACAATAAAAGTAAAAGTATATTTCCACTATAAAATCACGGTGTCTAGCTCAACTTAGATTGAATGCCAACGAGAAGAGGTAGGTCTTTAACCAAGATTTAAAAGTTTCTAGGGTCTAAGCAGATCTTATGTGTATTGGTAAGTTGTTCCAGAGATCAGGGGAAGCAACTGCAAAGGCTCTGTCACCCCTATTCTTAAGCCTGGATCTCAGAACATGTAAGAGCATCTGGTTTGCTGACCTGAGTGCTCTGACTGGTGTATGATAATGTATTAGCTCAGATAAATAAGATGGTGCCAGCCAATTTAAAGATTTGAATACAAGTAATAAAATCTTAAACTGCATCCTAAAACAGACAGGAAGCCAATGAAGAGAGGCCAGTACAGGCGTTATGTGATCATGTCGCTTCTTTCCTGTCAGCAGGCGAGCAGCTGCATTTTGTACAAGTTGCAGGCAACAAAGCGACGACTGAGCTACACCAACATACAGTGAGTTACAATAATCTAGACGAGAGGTTATAAATGCATAAGTTACCCTTTCAAGATCATTTGGAGGGAGATAGGCCTTTCCCAGAAGTCGTAATTGAAAAAAAACTTGTTTTGACTACTGAGCTTATTTGTTTGTCAAAGTTAAAAGAGCTGTCAAAAATCACCCCAAGATTCCTAACAGAAGAGTGACTGTAGGAAGCTAAAGGGCCAAGAGCACTACCATAACCATCCAGCAGATCAGGCTGTCCATATACAATAATTTCATTCTTATTTTGATTTAATTTCAGTAAATTTAACTCCATCCATGTTTTAACATCCTTTAAACATCTCAGCAAAGCCTGTATAGAATATCTGCTGTTTGTTTTTATAGGCAGATATATTTGCAAATCATCAGCAAAACAGTGAAAAGACATATTGTGTTTTTTTAAAAATGGACCAAGTTAGCAACAAGTTAGCTTAGCCTGCCCCGCTTCCGCCTCCTGTCAGACTGGCCTCATTGTTACCTGTTTGGGTTCAGCTCCGGGCAGGGCCATGGTCCCTGGGCCCACAGGACGCAGCAGACCAAGCTCTCCCAGCTGATCCAGTGCCAGCTCTCCTAGCCATCAAACAAAGACAAAACTTAGATGCAGACATGGACAAAGACACTGCATGGACAGTACTGGGTGAGGCTGTCGCAAATGTGAATTCACGCCGCCATCTTCCCACACTGGTACTGAGTGAGGCCACTGCAAATGTGAATTTGCACCACCATCTTCCCACATCGGAAGCGGAACCAATAGCAATATACTTAACCAATACCTAACATTTACCTAACTTAAACCTACCTAACATTAATCCTAAACTTAACCACCACCTAACCTTAGCCATAACCTCAATCTCCTAACCTGTATGTCATAAATATTCATACATTGGGGTGGAAGTTTCACACTGGAGTCTATGGAAAACATGGAAAACTCACACACCCCCCAAAGAAAAAAAAAGTAACCAGAGTTAAAAGGTAAATAATAATGATAATAAAAAAGGAGTATAGACAGTGTTTCCTACAAAAATAGTATGTCTCTTAATTAAAGGACCAACCAGGTATTACTTGTGTCCAAGAAAGAAAAAGGTCCTATGACCTCTTGATCTTTTTCAAAAAAATTAGCTTTAGGGAAATGCTTGACATTTGGACAGACAGCGTGAGGAGGGGAGACAAAGAGACTGAAGACACTCGAGGGGGGGGCAGAAAAATGAAAGAAGGGGTTGGTGGCGGCAGAGACGAAGTAAAAGAGAATGAAGACAAATAATTAAAGAAAGAAAGACATGATTGTAAAAGAATGAGTGTAAAAGGTCGGAGGAGAGGAGATGGGATAAAGAAAAATGAAAAGTGTGAGAAAGAGAGCTTAAGTATGTGGAAATGGGCAAAAGCTGGTAATGGAGAGATGGAGCAAACAAAGAGAGGGAGGGTGATCCAGGCAAAAAAGTACAATGAAGGGGATGGAGAGTGAGGGAAAGAGTGTATAGTGATAAAAGAAGTAAGGAAGGATGACCATATAGAGAAAGAGGGATGAAAATGGAAAGAAATATAAATTAGCATGGCAGAAAAGATGAACATTAACCTACGGAGACAGAGCACAAGGAGAAAGGGAGAAAGAATCAAGGGACACGAGATGAAGTGAAACAGACATGGAAAAAGTGATGACATAGGGAGAAAGGAAAAAGGTGAACAACATAAAGACAAGCACAAGAAATTAGAAAAAGACAGAGTGGGCAAGAAAAAGAAAGAGACAGACTAGCAAGTGGGGGGATGAATAAGGACAATGGAAATTAAGGGTAAAATAAACTTTTTTGTTAAAGAGGTGTAAGTTCAAGATGGGGATGGAAAAAGAGAGATGTCCATCTCAGGCCCATAGGGAACTGGTCACATTGATATATGCTTGAACACTTGACAGTTTAACAACAAGTCGCTTGACACAAATGAAAGTGTTTGTGTGTTGTCCTACACTTATGTTTTATCTCAAAGTGTGTTTGTCTCCATGGTAACAAGCTATCCAATGTGGCACAAACTGACTTTTCAGACAAACTGCAGCAGCACTTCGTGTTGATTTCCACTGACGTCCAACATTATGGAAGTGCCCGATATTGATGAGTAGTCTCAAACAACCCTTGTTCTTGTCCAAAATATATTACCTCCATTGAGTGACTGCAGCTGGATCATGCATAAATAAATATTTAAAGGGGATAAACTGCATGAGGGAAGATGTAAAAGAGGGAGGAAGATGGAGAGAGAACTAAAGAAAGAAAGAAAGAAAAAGAAAACGAATGAAAGAAAGAAAGAGACTAATAAAAAATGAGAGAGAAGGAAAGAGATGTCCACATTTCCACAGAGTAAGTGAATGACTGACCATAAATGTGTAAAGAGAAAAAGGGATAGAGATTTGAGAAAGTAGTTTGAGATAAAGACGGTGAACTAGAAAAAAGTAGACACTTTACACATACACACATATATACGTATATATATATGTGTATATAAGCACTGTACTTTTCAATGAAGATAACTTTAAACTAGTCTTAACTTTAAAGAAATACACTCTATACATTGCTAATGTGGTAAATGACTATTCTAGCTGCAAATATCTGGTTTTTGGTGCAATATCTACATAGGTGTATAGAGGCCCATTTCAAGCAACTATCACTCCAGTGTTCTAATGGTACAATGTGTTTGCTCATTGGCTCAGAAGGCTAATTGATGATTAGAAAACCCTTGTGCAATCATGTTCACACATCTGAAAACAGTTTAGCTCGGTACAGAAGCTACAAAACTGACCTTCCTTTGAGCAGATTGAGTTTCTGGAGCATCACATTTGTGGGGTCAATTAAACGCTCAAAATGGCCAGAAAAAGAGAACTTTCATCTGAAACTCGACAGTCTATTCTTGTTCTTAGAAATGAAGGCTATTCCATGCGAGAAATTGCTAAGAAATTGAAGATTTCCTACACCGGTGTGTACTACTCCCTTCAGAGGACAGCACAAACAGGCTCTAACCAGAGTAGAAAAAGAAGTGGGAGGCCGCGTTGCACAACTGAGCAAGAAGATAAGTACATTAGAGTCTCTAGTTTGAGAAACAGACGCCTCACAGGTCCCCAACTGGCATCTTCATTAAATAGTACCTGTTAGAGCCTGTTTGTGCTGTCCTCTGAAGGGAGTAGTACACACCGGTGTAGGAAATCTTCAATTTCTTAGCAATTTCTCGCATGGAATAGCCTTCATTTCTAAGAACAAGAATAGACTGTCGAGTTTCAGATGAAAGTTCTCTTTTTCTGGCCATTTTGAGCGTTTAATTGACCCCACAAATGTGATGCTCCAGAAACTCAATCTGCTCAAAGAAGTGCCCATCCAACCAGTCCAACTTGTGGGAGCTGCTTCTGGAAGCGTGGGGTGCAATTTCTCCAGATTACCTCAACAAATTAACGGCTAGAATGCCAATGGTCTGCAATGCTGTAATTGCTGCAAATGGAGGATTCTTTGACGAAAGCAAAGTTTGATGTAAAAAAAATCTTATTTCAAATACAAATCATTATTTCTAACCTTGTCAATGTCTTGACTCTATTTTCTATTCATTTCACAACATATGGTGGTGAATAAGTGTGACTTTTCATGGAAAACACAAAATTGTTTGGGTGATCCCAAACTTTTGAACGGTAGTGTATATATATATATATATATATATATATATAAAACTTAGTTAAAAGAAACACTCAGCGGTAGGTAAAGTGCTCAACAAATAAGGAGCAACATAATCCAGTGAGTCAAGTAAATTCTTTATGAGACCGTCTCATAAAGAACTCAACTAATGAGGAGCGGAATATCAATACAGATGCAGGAAAAAAAACAAAAAACCTTTAATACATATTGCTATGTATCAAAAATATATACATACATACACACACACACACACACATATATATGTATACATATGTGTGTGTATGTATATATATATATATATATATATATATATATATATATATATATATATATTCTCTTTTTTTGGCTGCTCCCGTTAGGGGTCTCCACAGCGGATCATGTTTCCATCTCTTCCGGTCCTCTAGATCTTAGATCTTCCTGCATTTCCTCCCTCACCGCATCCATAAACTTCCTCTTTGGAACTTGCTCTTTCCTCTTACCTGCCAGCTCAATCTTCAGAATCCTTCTCCCGATACACTCAACATCTCTCCTCTGCAGATGTCCAAATTACCTCAATCTTGCCCTCTCTTACTTTGTCTTCAAACCGTTCAACCGGAGCTTTCCCTCTAATAGCCCAGTAGATCCAGGTCATTGTTACCTTTCCTTCACACTATCGGTTCCCAGCTGATAGTTTGTTTGTCTGTTGCCCTGCTTGCTTTTAACTTTTTAACTTTCACTTTAATCTTTTTAACTTTGATAATTAACAACTTAACAACCCCTTGGTGGATTTTATTCAACCATCGACTCCTGCACTGACTTGATCATTGTGAGGCCTCCAATTCTGTAGTGCTGGGGCCGTGTGTGGCTTGTTTTTACCTTGTGGCTAAACTAACCAAACAATTATGCTAACTTTGCCCTGTGAGGATTGTGTGCTACTAAAGAAAGCAAATAGAAAGATCGCTGACCATGAACAGGATGTTCGTCGGCTTTCTGGGACTCCATTAGAAAAAACCCCTCTTGCCCAGCTTCATGGACGTGGCTTTTGGCCAATCCAAACAGATTGCCTCTCTCATAGCCCTTTTTGACCAAAGTAGCTCTGGTTGAGGCACCGCTTCCGTTCAGGATTCTGAGAACCTTGGTGTTGTGTGGCAAACGGGCCCGCGTTTCGACCAGTTTTTAGCAGAACCGTTGTATGTTATCAATGGGGGATGTAAAAATTAGCTACATCCCACTGAAACCCACTAGCTAGCAATAATATGGCATCATATTATTATGTCGTCCAGCTCCACTTCTGGACAACTCTTTTTTATCGTCTCTGTAGTCCTTCTTGAGTTTTTTTTTTTTTACTTGTTGATAATTTGTTCTTGCATTCAAGTGAACCCATTCTTGGCCATCTCTTCTACTAATTCGCCGTACAGCTTACTCTTTCTCGTGTTACTCTCTAGTTTTTCCTGAAACTCGGGAGATGCCCATATAACAACCAAACACAATTTCCTCAGCTGACCACTTCGCACCCTTGTTATCTGCCGATTTCACCATTATCTACCGTTAGGCTATCTCCTCTCTTCTTCCTCTGGAATGTCACGTGCCCATTGATGTCGTCACGGTTCGCGCTGAAAAACCTCCTATTTTTTGGTGCCATTTTGGAACTAACTTTTCAGGTTCATAACCCATTTATTTTTGGCTGAAATGCTCTGAACCATTCAAAAAAGGGTTTGCGAACCGGCACCGAACCCGTTCCCTGTTGTTGGAAAAGGGCGATCAGTGCAACCATCCAGGACAGAGTTCTGTGGGACCCCTCCATTTGTCCATGGCTTTTTTTCCTGCTTGACACCTAATCACCAGTCATCCTGGGCCAAAGTGGTGGTCCGTGGTCACAAGAGAAACTCAAACGGGGCTGCCTCCGCCCCTCACCTCGGCCTCTCCACCCACTATGCAACCCTGTCTGACAACACTCCGGTCCACCCAGCTGATATCCCTGCAGCTCTGAAGTGTCTCGATCAGAGCCCTTCTGAGAAAATGGCACCTGCCAACACTGCAGCTACCCCGCTGGTGGCTAGCAGTGTTCAGGTAGCTCGCCATCCCACTGTGAAGCCAAAACAACAGCCCTCATCCTGGGTAATGACCTCTTCTTCCCATCATAAGATCCTGAAAGAGGCCATGATTAGATGCTCTCAAATTCTTCCTTGCCCTGAGCCAGCAGATAAATCCGTTCTCAGAGCTGATGTTGCTGCCTCGTCACAACACTTGTTTGCTCGGATACCACAAACCGAGTCCCACAGCCAACATCTCCTCGTCCCCTGTTAACCACAGCCAAATTAATAATTGGGGATTCCATAATCAGGAACATCAGTTTTCTCAATGCAGTGACTCACTGTTTCCCTGGAGTCACAGTCCCTGATATCCTGAATAAACTCCCGGGGTTGATCCACTCAGTCCCGTCCTCCACCAATTGAGTGGTCATTCATGTGAGGAAAAATTATGCAACTCGACATCAATCTGAATTAACCAAAAAGGATTTTATTGACCTTTTCAGCTTTTTAAGTACGTGCAGAAAGTTTGTATTTATTTCAGGTCCTATTCAAACACTGACCCATGGAGCAGGGCATTTCAGCAAAATCCTCAGCCTGCACACATGGCTCATTGCTGCCTGCAGAGCTCACAATATTGGTTTTATTGACCATTTTAATCTGTTTTGGTATCGTCTCTCCTTCTTCAAATTTGATGGAGTCCATCAAACAGGTTGGGTAGCCGGATGCTAGCAGCCAACCTGCAGCACGCCATACAGTCCTCTCCATGTGACTGACTGTTTACATCCCACGCTTCCCTCCCGGAGCCTCCGATTCCGCCTGTCGTGGCAGTCAACGGTACTGTTCCGCCCACTGACTCCCTCCACTGGCCTCATTTGTCATTGACCCTCTCGCTGTGAGTTTTCCCTATATATAATTAGGCACCATGTCTCTCACTCCCATCCACAAGACAATGAAGACATATCTAATAGTAGAAATGACAACAACCAAATATCTGGAGTAAATATCTGCAATTTGTGTCCCATTTGTTGTACTCCTATTGGTTTTAATTCTGCTTTGACACCAAACAATTTTGGCCTCTTGAACGTGAGATCTCTGGGTAATAAATCCTTTATCATTAATGATTTTATTATTTCTAATATTCTGGATTTTTTTTATTACTTACACATGGTGGTCCCCAGGGGACACTGTTCCCCTGTTTGAGGCTAGCCCCCCGATTTTGCATATTTTCATATTCCCAGGCCCTCTAGTAGAAGGGATGGCCTAGCTGTTTTTTGTAAGTTGGGTCTTAAGTGCCATGCTGTTACTTTTGGTGGTTTTGTCTCATTTGAGGTTTTACATTTTTTAATCACTGGCCCTCCCCCTTTACTCTGCATCTTAATTTATAGGCCCCCTAATTCAGCTAGTTTTATCTCTTGAGTTTTCTGACCTTCGATCTATTATCATGCCAAAATATGACAGGGTGCTTATTCATTGTGATTTTAATATCTGTGTATGTTGTCCTTCCCATTCTCTGACTTCATATTTTTTGGATCTTACAGACCTCATTCAATCTGTTAAAGCGGCAACACATTCCAAAGGCCACATGTTAGACCTTGTACTCTGATCTGATTTCTCTCTTGAATGTCTTAGTCTGGTGGATATGGCTGTATCTGACCATAAAGCTGTCATTTTCAAAGTTCCACTACAGCTCGCTATTCTGTAGGACAGTGTTTTTTTTTTTTTTGCTTAGTTTGGATATCAGAATCAGAATTGTTTATTCATCCCCGAGGGGAAATTGGCTTCTATTACAGAAATTCACACTCTAATAACTAAAAACTAACAAAATACAAGATAAGAAAACAGAAACAAATTGAAATAAAGGATGAAATAAGAAATAGAAATAAGAACACAATTTATCAATAAGCATGGTGCACATAACACCCTATCTATACTGCACTACCACAGCACAAACAAGCAGCACAAACAAAACCTGACAGGGCCAGTCCAATGACCATTAACTCCAAGTGTCTGACAGTCTGAGTCTGACACAGGAGTTGTAAAGTTTGATGGCCACAGGCATATATGTGTTTAGTTGGATATATGTGTACTTGTAGTTTTTGGATATGTGTTTTTTTCTGTGTTGCACTGCTGTGAGTTGGGGGAAATGCTATTTCATTTCATTTCATGTACATGAAATGAAATGAAATAGCATTTCCCAAATAAATAAAGTGTTCCCAAATAAATAAAGTGTTCCTGATTCCTAAAAACATTCTCAATGCTGGCTCTGCAGTTAAATTATGTGATGCCTTTAATTTATCATCCTTTAACCACCACCACCCCAATCCAGATGCACTGTTAAATTCATTCAATGATCAGTGACTATCCATCCTTGACTATATTGCACCATTTAAAACTAGGAAACAAAAATCAAATAACCTCCCCTGGCTGAATGATCACACTCATGCACTTAGAAGACTCCATAGAAAATTGGAACAACAATGGAAGGTCAACAAGTCCAAATTGGCACATGAAACCCTGACAAACCTCATGTTAATTTACCAGAAGTTAGTTAAGGATGTGAGATTAGTGTACTTCTCCTAACTAATATCAAGAAATAACCACAATCCTAAAGTTCTCTTTAGGGTAATTGATTCTGTTATCAATAGTCCCTCCACTTCTCTTTTTGAACCTGATGTTGAGTTATCCAAAAAATGTCTCATTTTCTAAATAAGGTGGATAATATCAAGTCCCAAATCCAGCCAGGGTCTTTCATTCGTTCAATTCCCCATGTTAATTCTGCCTTTTTTAACCAGTTTCAACCAATTACATTTTAGTATTAGAGAGAGTACAGTCTTGAATATTAACTCCTCCTCCTGCATCTTTGACATCATTCCCACTAAACTGCTCAAGGAGGTATTTTCAGCTATCAGCCACATTATTCTGCAAATTCATGATAATTATCTGTCCTGTGTGTTCTTTTCCAGACAGTTTTAAGCCTGCCATTATTGAACCATTGCTGAAGAAACCAAATTAAGATTTCCTGTCCCTAAGTAAATACAGACCAATCTCCAAATTGCCTTTTCTATCTAAGGTTCTGTAGAGAGTAATTTCTTCTCAACTGATTTCTTTAATGAACGCTAATATGTTTTTAACAGTTTCCAATCTGGTTTTAGAGTACTTCATAGTACCGAGACAGCTCTAGCTAAGGTCACTAATTACCTACTCTGACTGCAGACAGAGGTGACTGCTCGATTTTAGTTCTTTTAGACCTAAGTGCTGCATTTGACACAGTCGATCACAACATCCTCTTACATCACTTAGAGACTTGGGTTGGCATCAAGGACTCGGCTCTTACCTTATTACACACTTACCTCTCCAACAGAACCTTTTTTTCTGTTGTTCTGGGTAACTACCTCCTCGATGCCTCATTTGAGTTGTGGTGTCCTTCAAGGCTCAGTTCTTGGCCCCCGTCTTTTTTCTATATACATGCTGCCCCTTGGCCAGGTCATTCAAAATCAAGATGTGTTTTACCATTTTTATGCTGATAATACTCAGTTATGCTTGGCACTAAAACCCACAGATCCTAGCGCCCTAACAAATCTCAGAACTTGCCTCTTGGTTGTCCGAAAAGGTTCTTAAATTTAATGATCATAAGTCTGAGATCATTCTGTTTGGTCCCCCAAATTCCATCAGACGTTTTGGTACTAATGATGGTGGTCTGTCAAGTAGTCTTAAACAGGCTGCTAGGAATCTTCGGGTAATATTTGATGTGAACGTCAGTGTTGATAATCAAATCAAACATGTTGTTCAGTCATGCTTTCTCCAGCTCAAGCTAATCTCCAAAATTAGGTCATTTTTATCAATTGACAATTTGCAAAAAGTTGTATATGATTTTATCTATTCTCGGCTTGACTGTATTCTGATATTAGCAAGGGCTTCATCCGCCATCTGCAGTTGGCTCAAAATGCCACTCATCGGCTCATTACCGGGACAAAGAGGCATGACCATATCACTCCCATGCTTGCCTCGCTACACTTGCTCCCTGTTATATTTCGAATTGATTTGAATGTGTTATTGCTCACTTTTAAGGCCTTAAATGGCCGTGCTCCTACATACATTTCTGATGTATTGACCTGGTATATGCTCCCTAGACCTTTAAAATTCACAGATTGAGCCCTGCTGGTTATCCCTAGGTCCTGGTTTGTTACAAAGGATGATCAGACTTTTGTTGTTAAAGCTCCTACACTATGGAACTCTCTTTCTGTTGAATTAACACAAACCAAGTCTCTAGCTTCTTTTAAATCTCATCTTTAAACTTTGCTTTTTATGAAAGCTTTTACAAATGTTCGATTTTTTATTTATTTATTTATATCGTTTTATTTTTACTCTTACTTATTTGGTCTTACTCTTATTTTTGCCTTGTCTGGTTTTATAACTTTTTAAAACACTTTGTGTCATTGTTTTAGAAAAGTGTATAAACATTAAGTATAAATAACATGTAAATAAAGTTATTATCGTGGTTGTTTTTGTTATTAATTATTATTATTATTATTATTATTATGTACTCATTCCTAACCCTGTCCATCTTTGTCATGCCCAATGAAAATCTTAGCATATTCGGCTCTGCCACATCCAGCTCCGTCTTCTGTCTTTTCGTCAGTGCCACTGTCTCCAGACCATACAACATAGCTGGTATCACTATAATATTTATATAACCTTATAGCCTTTCCTTTCCCCTCTACTGGTGTCCTTGTCACAAATGGTTACTGACACTCTTCTCAACCCACTCCAATCTGACTGCACTCTCTTCTTCTCCTCTCTTCTGCACTCCCTGTTACCTTGAAGAATTGACCCCAAGTATTTAAACTCATCCACCTTTGCCACCTTCACTACTTGCATCCTCACCATTTTCCTGTCCTTCCTCACACATATGTATTCAGTCTTGCGCCTACTGACTTCCATACCTCTTCTCTCCCAGTGCATAACTCCATCTCTCTCCAGGCTCTCCTCAACCTTATCCCTGCTCGCAATACAGATCACGTCATCCGTGAACATCATAGTCTATGGAGACTCCTGCCTAATCTCGTCCATCAACCTGTCCATTACCATTGCAAACAAGAAAGGGCTCAGAGCTGATCCCTGATGTAATCCCACCTCCAGCTCAAACCAATCCATCACTCCTACTACACACTACCGGTGATCAAGGACAGAGTTGGAAATGTGCTGACAAGTAAGGAGAGTGTGTTGAGAAGGTGGAAGGAGTACTTTGAGGGGCTGATGAATGAAGAAAATGAGGGAGAGAGAAGGTTGGATGATGTGGGGACAGTAAATCAGGAAATGCAGTGGATTAGCAAGGAGGAAGTGAGGGCAGCTATGAAGAGGATGAAGAGTGGAAAGGTGGTTGGTCCAGATGACATACCTCTGGAGGTATGAAGGTGTTCAGTAGAGATGGCAGTGGAGTTTTTAACTAAATTTTTTTAACATAATCTTTGAAAGTGAAAGGATGCCTGAGGAGTGGAGAAGCAGCATACTGGTACCAATTTTCAAGAATAAGGGTGGTGTACAGTGCTGTAGCAACTACAGAGGTATAAAGGTGATCAGACACAGCATGAAGATATGGGAAAGATTAGTGGATGCTAGGTTAAGAGCAGGGGTGACAAATAGTGAGAAGCAATATTGTTTCATGCCACAAAGGAGTACTACAGATGCAATGTTTGCTTTGAGTATATTGATGGCAAAGTATAGAGAAGGTCAGAAGGAGTTACATTGTTTCTTTGTGGATTTAGAGAAAGCATATGACATGGTGCCGAGAAAGGAGGTGTGTTATTGTATGAGGAAGTTGGGAGTGGCAGAGTAGCATGTAGGAGTGGGGCAGGATATGTATGAGGGAAGTGTGACTGCTGAGGTGTGCAGTTGGAAAGACAGATGGGTTCAAGGTGGAGGTGGGATTACATCAAGGATCGGCTCTGAGCCCTTTCTTGTTTGCAATGGTGATGGACAGTTTGAAGGACAAGATCAGGCAGGAGTCTCCATGGACTATGATGTTCATGGATGACATTGTGATCTGTAGCAAGAGTAGAGTGCAAGCTGAAAGGATTAGGAACGAGTATATTAGAGGGACAGCTCTGGTTGGACGGTTGGGACACAAAGCCAGAGAGGTGAGTTTGAGATGATTTGGACACGTGTGGGGAGAGATGTAGGGTATATTGGGAGAAAAATGCTGAGTATGGAGCTGCCCGGGAAGAGGAAAAGAGGAAAGCCAAATAGGAGGTTTATGGATGTAGGGAGGGAGGACATGCAGTTGAGTGGCATGACAGAGGAAGATGTAGAGGACAGGAAGAGATGGAAACGGATGATCCACTGTGGCGACCCCTAACAGGAGCAGCCCGAAATTAGTAGTAGTAGACGATCATCCAGTCCTACATTTCCATCTTGCTTGTGACTGGTGCCAGAACTTGGGGTATGGCACATGCCCAGAGGATAAAATTATAGTTTCCATTTGAGACTGCCCTGTTGCCCCCTTTCTCATTGTTTCTTGTTTAAAATGCTGCATGCTCGTAAATAAAGACAAAAAACATCTTTTAGATTTGATTAGAAATAAATTGTCTACTAAAACATAATTTGTACTACAACGTGAAAGTAAATGTTTTCATGATTAATATGCCTCACAATGAAGAAAACATGTGCAATTACACATAAAAGATGTTGATAATAAAATGACACCTGAGGAATTTTCTTTGTCAACTTCATCACTTCCTTGATCAACTAATTTCCACTTATGCCTTTTCGTTTACTGCATCCCTCCCTTGTCAGTTATTCTGCTCATGTCTTGTTTCTTAATGTTAATGTCTTTTAATTACATTGTAACAGTAAACTCTTTTTCTGCCTTTCTCCCTCTTTTATAGAGTCAGTTTGTTTGTTTTTTGTCTCCGTCTTTTATTCAGGGTCATTGTGGGTAAATGCTATTTTAAGTATATTTTCCTCTCTCTCTCTCTCTCTCTCTCTCTCTCTCTCTCTCTCTCTCTCTCTCTCTCTCTCTCTCTCTCTCTCTCTCTCTCTCTCTCTCTCTCTCTCTCTCTCTCTCTCTCTCTCTCTCTCTCTCTCTCTCTCTCTCTCTCTCTCTCTCTCTCTCTCTCTCTCTCTCTCTCTCTCTCTCTCTCTCTCTCTCTCTCTCTCTCTCTCTCTCTCAGACCTTCCTGTCAACCTTCCATCATCTGCACTGTTCTGTCTCCCCCAGACTGGACATCAATTATTCAGTGAGGGATCAGGTGGCCTACTTATACCCCTGATTTAGACACACACACACACACACACACACACACACACACACACACACACACATTCAACTTCACATAAAGGTAAGCGGGCAAACAGAGGCGCAATCAAGTGGCCACTTGGCCACTGAAAAACACACAAGCTTGCACATGTCTTCGCACTCATTAGTGCACACTGATGGGCACAGAGCCTAGCATGCATTTATGTAGATGCGCTTATACTAATATCTCTCTCGCATACACACACACACCACACTCATAGTTTTCACACATACATACAAAAGAAATCACACCCACACTCTCATCAATATTCATATTCATACACACAGGTCTACACACATAAACATATTTATATAGAACCACTTCATATATTTACCCATGCGTACTCAAAAAAGTGAAACTACACACCCACTCCAAGGTCACACTTGCACAAACATGTACACATTCACACATTTAAGTCCACTTATACATACACAATGACAAGAACATTCACACACACTGACGCATGTTCCACTTTCCATGTTTTATAAGCATACCACATCTACTGCAAAACTATGCAGCATGACTGCAATATTATAGGCAGAGAGAATAGGAGAGCATCAGGGGAGCTGTGCAGACAGAGTGATATCTAAGTAGAATTATCAAATTCAGGAATTCCAGTTATGACACTTGACTGAAAGATTTAACTTCCCCAGATGTCCCATTGTTTCAAAGCAAAATATATGTTGAGCCAATTTGATCTCTACCAAATGTGTAATATTTGATCCCCACTTCCCACAATAAATACACCACTGTGATGGACCTTTGTCATTCATGAGCCTTCGATTGGGCTCTAACCAGGGCTCTCTGGCACAGAAACATGAACAAAGATGGTACAAGTGGTGAAAACCGCAGTCCTTTAATCACACAGGGTAAAACACCAGAGATTAAAAATCAAAGTTAAAAATCGAATGTTATCAACGTCAAGGCGATCTTCAGAATGCCTAAAGACAGGAGACTCTCTCTCTCTCTCCTGGGTGAGTGTGACACAGTTTAGCCTGTCTTGAGCAAATTCAGCTGATTCGGAACAAATATGCCCACACATATCCTGTCAATCACCAAAACGTACAAAGCCTTGCTCTAAAAATCAAAACAATCTGAAATCTAGAATGAAAACAAAGCTAGCAATATTGACATGCTATCACACCCAAAGAAATTAAACATTACTAACAATGAGAGGAATGCTAGCTGAAAAGACCTAAATGATATGAGCATCAAGTTCTCATGCAAACTGGATTGGGATACTTTAGCCTAAAAGAGATACTTCAAATCTGGAGAGCTACAAGAGCTGCAGCAGGGGACCAAATCTATGGATATAAATGTCTAACAAAAGCAGCAAGATCCTATGGGATGTCAAGTTCCAGACTGACATGCAGGTGCTGGCTAACTAACCAGACATTTTGGCAGTCAACAAGGAACAGAAGACAGCAGTAGTGATCGGTGGTGCAATCCCAAGCGACAACAACATCAGGAAGAAAGCATGAGAAGCTAGAGAAATACCAAGGGCTGAAGGAAAAACTAGATTGGATGTGGGAGGTCAAATCCACAGTAGTCGCAGTGGTAATAGCAGCACTAAGGGCTGTGACCCCCCCCCCCCCCCATACAGGGAGAGTGGCTCCAGCAGATTCCAGGAACAACATCTCAGGTCTCTGTCCAGAAAAGTTCAGTCCTAGGAACAGCTAAGATGCTGTACAGAACTCTCAAACTCCCAGGCCTCTGGTAAAGGACCCAAGCTTGAGGAAGACACATGCCACCCAAAAAAGAGTGACGGATATATAAAACTAAGATGTTTAAAAGAGCCTGATTATATTGAATCCATTCAGAATCAATTCAGAAATGAATTTATGTAACATAAAATTCCCTCCTGAACCCTTACAGGATCTTTCTCATTAAAAGATAGTTATTTTGAGTAGCCATTTAAAGTAGACTGTCAAGGCAGCAGCTAAGCATCATGATCTTAAAGATGTTATATTAAAGCATTTCCCCACTAGTTATAAATCAATGTGAATGTTACTGTGATCAGGGCTGATGTCACTGCAGTCTGCAGCTCATTTACCTGTTTAATGCAGTCTCATTTAGTCCAAACTAGGAATTCGCAATCCTAATTCTCTATTAAATTTTAGGTATCTCAGTAGAATACCAATTTCCACATCAAAACTGGTGGTGATTAGATGCTATATGTATGGTTTAAAAAGTGGTTTTGTACATCAATTCCAGGAAAGAAAAAAAATCCTTGCTTTAATTTCAGTTGAAAATTATATATTAATGTTTTTTTGGACATTGCCCAGCAGACATTGTTTGACAAATTAATGCTGTTTTGGCTCAGAATGCCTATTGAAATGCTGTCAGTGTGTTGTTTATGTTTTTAGGCAGTATATATGTTTTGGGGATATTTTGTGTCTGCGGTTAAGAAGAGCAACATTCCAACTATGAAACTACATCACATAGGGGGCAAAAGACAGAAAAGCTAAAAACTCACGCAAAACAAACTGGTGAGTGTGATGGCTGCCTATTGGCTGTAAAGCTTGTGTGTGTGTGTGTGTGTGTGTGTGTGTGTGTGTGTGTGTGTGTGAGGGTGTGTGTGTGTGTGAGTGTGAGGGTGCTGAGAGTGGCATCTCATCTGAAGGACAAGGTATCATTGACAGGTGAAAATGAATCTGTATACATGGCTGATCTTTCTCTGCCTCTCTTTCTCATTGTTCCTTGTTTCTTTGTGCACCCAAAGCCAACTCATTTCATTCTCAGTCCACTGGATACTGCACCCCTATTAACAATGGAAAACTTTCAGTTACATTCGAGATGTGTAGGCCAGATTCATTCACAGTGAAGAGGACTGTTGCGAGTCCGAGGCCACCAGGGTTTGTGGCTTCAGATCCAGTCAATGGAAAGTAAATAGAAGGCTGGTGCTTGGTCACTGGTGGTAAGTGATCACTGTATTGGACTCCATCAAAAAATGCAATGGCCAAAAGTGCACTCGGGCGCTCATTTATTGCATGTCCTGCTGAAACAACTACTTCTTATGCTGAGTACCATAGAACTTTTTGCACTTAAAAGATTTTGCATTTTCATTCTACAGTTAGTGGTGGTGTCAGGAAGGTCACCTGAGATAA
Source organism: Lampris incognitus (assembly GCF_029633865.1). Taxonomy (NCBI): domain Eukaryota; kingdom Metazoa; phylum Chordata; class Actinopteri; order Lampriformes; family Lampridae; genus Lampris; species Lampris incognitus. Next base: position 106,824,668 of record NC_079212.1, on the reverse strand, counting down.
CATTTTGCCAAATCAATATGCGTGATTGAAAAGACCATACCAAATCGGTCGAGGCTCCGTACCGGATCGGTCAAGGCCTGGGTTAACAATGGCCGCCATTGGTGCTGTGCCTTCACAGGGTACCAATGGAAACACTAAAATCCACTGTGGTGACCCCTGAGAAACAGGGAATAAGCCGAAAGAAGAAGAAGACAAAAGAAAAACACTTCTGGATTTTCTTTAGGATCATTTTTTTCTACGAAGCACATATTAGTTCAAAGGTCAGGCATGCTGGGCATCACAGTTAAATAATTTGGGGACAGTGTAGATGGGCTGAGTTGTACCAAGGTTACTACCAAGTCTGTCACACCCCCTCTGGATAGTTAAGTTATCTTTTGTATCTCCCAGTGTTCTTTGTCTTGTACTTCTTGTTTTATTTTGATAATCACCTCTTGTCTCGTTTCAGATCCTTTACTTCCTGCCCTCATGTGTCTCCCTCCTGTGTGATTACCTGCCCTGCCCTAATGTGTTGCACCTGTGTCTCAGATAGACCCTTTTACAGTTTGGAAACAGTGATGACGTAGGTGTGGATGCGCGCGCATTTAGGCAACGGCAGTATGGCGGAATTAGCTAGTTTGTCAAACTATGCAAGGGGATTAACGACAAAAGATCTCGGAAGTTATCTGAATAAATTAACTTTGGCGAACCCAACCGACTTCCAGATCCGTGTGGTATTACCGAGTGGGTGGAAGACGTTACTAAATGGCCTAATATCCAGTGGCCAGATATAAATATATATATTTGGTGGAGAAACCGAGCGTATACACAAGAGAGAAGTTGCGGGCAATCGGGCATACAAGTCACTGAATGCTTATAACTATGTTGTCTGTGGTCACGTACAAAATGTAAGATACCATGACATAGACTCTGAGTTTTGTGTCCTGAAATCCGAAGTCTTGCCAAGTCAAAGACAAGGACACAAGACGGCTATGTACGAGGCATGGGTCATCATAAGCAAACCCGAGAACTACATCCTCACAGCCAAGTGTACCTGCATGGCAGGGTGAGTATTTTTGTCCTGTTGCTTTTCTAGTTTGCTCAGGGTTAATGATATCGGCCTAGTTGTTGTGCAAACATTAAATCTGCTTCTATTTTACTGTCATTTTCTCCCCTCATCACATCAAAATGTGCCTTTCCCTGTAACTCAGTCATGATAAAAGGGGCATGAAATTCACATTATCGTGAACTACACACAGTGTCTCGTTGATTCAGAGTTCCAGCTGTGGATGTTATTAATTTGCAGTGGAAAAATGCGAAATTATATAGTAGAATTTACAGTCTTCTCAGCCACAGCCTAATTTTGACTGAGATTAAGTGATAATTGTAAGCCCTGGTCATCAAATTAAAACATATATTGGATAAGTCAATATGTTTTATTCTGTCTTTTTCACATTTCAGACTTGGGTGCAATTTTATTTAAAGTTGAGCTCTGTGTTAGGATGGGGAGGACAGAGAAGTGTTGGCCAGAAACTACTGTGGGAAAACGCCATTTTATTGGACGACCCAGAAGTCAAGAAAGACTTCACTGTGAACGCTGTAATTGCCAAGGACTCACCTGATGCTACTAACCAACTTATTGCTTATTTCGCTGACTGGAGGAGGCTTAAGGAGAAAGGAGTTACAGGCTTCTGATGCAAATAAGCCATCAAGTCATATGAAGTTGGAGATGAAGGTCAGAAGTGAATGTGGGGGCCAGAGCATCTCATCAGACGACCTTCTTGAGGCAGAAATGTGCATCATTCGTTATGCTCAGCAGCAGCGGTTCAAGGAGGAAATTGACCCACTTTCATCTGAAAAGTCTGCAGTCAGAAAGGAAAGTTCTATTTACAAACTGAATCCACGCCTGGAGGATGGTCTGCTTAGAGTTGGAGGACGACTGAGTAGGGCAGCGCTGCCAGATGAAATCAAGCGCCCACTCATTCTCTCAAAAGATCAGCATATTTCAACACTCATCCTTCGGCATATTCACCAACAGCTGGGTCACAGCGGAAGAAACCACACACTATCCAAAGTAAGGAGGAAGTACTGGATTACAAATGCTAATTCATCTATAAGGAAAATCATATCCGACTGCTGTACTTGTAGACGCTACACTGGAAGAGCAGGTGAACAAAAAATGGCGGACCTGCCAGTGGAAAGGGTTTTGCCTGACCTCCCTCTGTTTACGAATGTCGGAGTCGACTATTTTGGGCCAATCGAGTTCAAGAGAGGGAGAAGCTTCTGTAAACGCTATGGAGTGGTTTTCACCTATTTGGCAAGCAGAGCTGTTCACTTAGAGATGGCGAACTCATTGGACTATGCATGCATGCATTAATGCTTTGCAGAGATTTATGAGCAGAAGAGGCTCAGTTTCTCATATGCGATCCGACAATGGGACCAATTTTGTTGGCGCAGAAAGGGAATTAAGGGAAGCTCTTGCAGGATTAGAGCACAGCAAAATACGAGGAGCCCTGCTTCAACATGGAGTCAAGTGGAGTTTTAATCCACCATCAGCATCACATTATGGTGGTGTTTGGGAACATGTCATTCGGATGATCAGGAAGGTGCTTAGCTCTATCTTACATCAGCAGACACTGGACGATGACGGACTTCATACAGTTCTCTGGGAGGTTGAGGCCATATTGAACGATCGGCCCATCACTGCTCTGTCTTGAGGATCCGAATGATCTTGAACCTCTCACGCCGAATCATATTCTCCTCATGAAAGGCTAACCTGCTGTACCACCTGGACTGTTTGTGAAAGAGGATCTGTATGTGAAAAGGAGGTGGAGGCAGGTTTAATATATTTCAGATTTGTTCTGGAAACGATGGGTGAAGGAATACCTTCCTCTGCTTCAGGCACAGCAAAAATGGAACCAAGAGAAAAGAAGTTTCGTTCCTGGGGATATCGTCTTAATAGTGGACTCGACTGCTCCTCGTGACTCTTGGATACTCTGCAGAGTGTTAGAAACTTTTCCTGACAAGAATGGTCTGGTGCGGTATGTTCGTCTCAAAACAAAGTGTAATGTTATAGAAAGACCTATAACCAAACTTTGCCTATTAAAGGCGGTTTCAGGCGTATAACTGATGTTAATGCACCATGTTTGGGTATACAAGTATCAAGGTACCTCTGTCATAAGAAAACTGTGTTTAATGGCTGTTTATATTGTTTATAATTGTTGTGTCTGCCTGCCTGTTAGAAGACTAGACTAATACTTTATGTCTATCTCTGCGCAGATGAAGTGGATTATTAAACCGTTATAAAGAATCGTACTGACTACCGAACTTCTGCTGGAGGGAAAAAATGCAGCCTCCGTTTATTCGGTCGTTTTGGGAGAAGAAGAAAATGAACAGCGTCTCAGTGACGTAATCAATCCACGCATGCAAGCGCAACACCGCCCACTTGTGGACAAACAAAGTCGTAAACAAAATAATAGTACACAGTAACACATAGTCATACAAATACACTGGTGTTATATCTCAACACTCCCACTTATGAATCATGAGCTTACTGTATACCTTTTCATATTTATAGAACAAAATAAAAAAAACTTGGTATAACCCATACCACTCACATTTCACACACCAAACATTGCCTTAGCAAATGTCTTCAGTTTTACCTTGGATGCGGGCTTCGTCATTACACCCGCAACCATTTCGTCTGTAGGGCAATACACCAATGACATCCTTTCCTGTGACTCCTTGGAGTACACACAATGGTCTGATTGGTTTTGTGTAAAACCATCACCTGTCAAACACTCGTGTAACAGTAAATTCCAATTGTGGCCAGACTGCTTGAGGCCGTAGATTGACTTCTCTAGTTTACACACTAGTTTTTCTCCCTTCTCAATATAACCCTCAGGTTGTTCCATGTATATGTCATAGTCTATGGGGGCATGAAGATAGGCCGTCTTTACATCCATCTGGTGTAAAATCAAGTCATATTGAGCCGCCTTCTGTAGAAGCACTCGAACACTTGTTAGGTTGGCTGTTGGCGAAAATGTCTCCCCATAATCCACCCCAGCTCTCTGGCTATATCCCTTTGCTACAAATCTAGCCTTGTACTTGTCGTGTTCGCCTATATCTGTCTTTATCGAATACACCCACCTTCCTCCCACTGTTTTCTTGCCCTCTGGCAATTTCATAAGGGTGAATGTTTTGTTGTCTCTTAGAGACTCCATTTCCTCGTCCATTGCCCTGGACCACTTTTCTGATTCTGGCGATTCCATGGCCTCTTTAAAGGTCAGAGGGACACCGCACACTGCCCTGTATGCATAATCTATAGTAGTGAGTGAGCTGTCATCACTGTCACCCTGACTATAGTCAGTCAGATATCTCGGAGGGTTGCGTTCCCTTTGGGGGTACCTCCCACTGGCTGAGGCTTGTGATGTCACCCTTGGGTGCTCCTCGTCATCATCCTCGGGTGCTGACGGTGTACCGTCAGTCTGTACATTTTTCTGTACTCTGTTTTGGGTAAACTTCCCTTCTATGCATACTGCACACTCTTTGTCAGGTTTACACACTTTACCCTTTATATGCATACCATCAGTGATATCCTGTAGCTTTATGATATCGTCATAGTTGCAGTGGCCCATTATCTCATGCCAAGTTTCTATATCATGGCTCACATGGCACTTTTCAACAACACATTCAGTTTGCAAATAGTACATTTTCCCCTGTACAACAATGTCAAACCTGGTACCATCCGGTGACATCAGGGCACCTCTGCCCTCTTCGAAGAACACACTGGCTCCGTGTGCTGTTGCAGACTTCACAGAGAAGAGCTCTTGGGGGTACGATGGAATATATAGTGCGTTCCGCAGTGTCACTCTACACCGTCGCCCCTCACTGTCGAGCAGACATACCGTAGCATCTCCCCTGCCCTGCACCACACCAAAGGTGCGCTTACCGTCCGCCAGCTCCATGCAGTGTTTCTCTGGCTCGAACGAGCTGTCAAAGCTCTTGAACTTCTTCTTATCATTGACTGTGTGGGAAGAAGCCCTACAGTCCACAATCATTCCTGGTTTGAACTGTTGCCGTCGTCCTGGTCCTGCTGAGCTGGTCTCTCCAGCCTGCACTCTGAAGATGTAGTTCTCTTCTTCCGCAGTATTCCTCGGTCCCTGACCTCGACCTGCTCTGTGACCACCGCCGCCGCCGCCACCTTGCTCGCGTGCACATCTGGCTCCATCAGCGCGGTCCTTCTTCTTGCACACTTTGTCCGTGTGACCCTTGATCCGGCAGAAGCTGCACCACACGCTGCGTGAACAGTCCGATTTCCGATGGCCTTTGTCACCGCATCGCCAGCACACCGTTTGATCATCTTCTCCCTCACAGCGTTTCACTGGCTTTTTCTTAGGCGCTGCGTGGGCCTTCATCACCCTCTCGGACGTCTCGTCCGATGCTGTAGCATTAGCTACATCTTCTGCCGCCTCAAAGTTTCTCAATTTGGCCTTAAATTGTCCCAATGTCAACTCACTGTCGCCATGTGTCACCATTAGAGTGAATGGCTTATATCTCTCAGGTAACCCCCTCATCACCATGGCCATCATTAGTCCCTCACTCGGTGCTTCTCCCGCCCCTTTGAGAGCCGTAATGATTTGTTCAGCTCGGATAATGTATTCGGTGATCGTCTCATTATCAGCTTTCTTTAGCCCAGTCAATGTTACATACAGAGTGACAATCCGGGGTCTGCCCTTACCAATGTAATGTTCCCGCAACACCCGTAGACTCTCTCTACCGTTGTTCTTCGTTTCTCTGAAGATCAATCCCAAGCTTGTGTTGTCCAATAAAGGCGCCAATGCGCAGTAGGCGTCCGCGTTCCGCTCCTCGTCTAGGGCCTGCTCTTCCGCTGTCAAAGGTCCCGCGGGCTCGGTAAGAATGGTGGTTTTCAGCCGCACACCATGCATGCAACAGAGCATTCGCTCTTCCCACAGTTCATACTCATCGGCCTGTCCGTTGAATGTGGGCCACCTGCTCTTCTTTCGCTCCATCTCCCTAGGTAGCGTTAGCTTAGCTTAGCGTTCCGTTAGCTTCCCGATAGCTTCTCTCGATGCTAACTAGCTTCACACTTGCTAACTTGCTACTCCGTGCTAACCTGCGCGCATCCCGCCATCCGAGGTTATCACACTTCGTGTACTTCTTTTATCAAACTACTAAATAATCCAACGTTATCTGGGCCCATAACCTGTTAGAAGACTAGACTAATACTTTATGTCTATCTCTGCGCAGATGAAGTGGATTATTAAACCGTTATAAAGAATCGTACTGACTACCGAACTTCTGCTGGAGGGAAAAATGCAGCCTCCGTTTATTCGGTAGTTTGGGGGGAATGAAGAAAAATGAACGGCGTCTCAGTGACGTAATCAATCCGCGCATGCAAGCGCAACACCGCCCACTTGTGGACAAACAAAGTCGTAAACAAAATAATAGTACACAGTAACACATAGTCATACAAATACGCTGGTGTCATATCTCAACAGCAAGGCTCGTTGCAAGTGGTTGTTTGGCTTGTTTGTCCGCTTTTCGATCCCAAGCTGCATTGCGCGAAAATTTCGTGACGTAGCCAGCGAGGAGCCCTATTCAAATCGTGTCCTCTTGTTCTCCCTACCTCTCTATACGCCCATTTCACGCCGCGGCCATCTTGGATTTTAAAAAAACCAAGTGGTGGGAATTTAGCCACGCCCCCTTCTTACTCAATCGGAAATCAATGCAGCCGGGGCAGAGACCGAAGAGGACTGTGCAGACACAGGCCATGATGAGAGGAATTGAGTTGGAGCCCGTTGCATTTATACAGTATGAGGAAGTAACTGGACACTCGGTCTCCACTTGCGGTTTCGCCATCAAACCCAGTGCCCCACATTTGGGTACCTCCCCTGACCGAAAGGCGGTGGATGACTCCGGTCAGCTTCAGGGACTGCTAGAAATCAAGTGTCCTGATGTGGACAGCTTTGTGGAGTGCAAGTATCTTTCTCCAAGACCAGATGGATCTTTTGCTCTCAAACACAGCCATGGCTACTACAATCAGATGATGGGACAAATGGGAATCACAGGGATGATGTGGTGAGACTTTTTTGTGAAGTGCCGAGATGACTACCACTTTCGAGTACTTTCTGCCTCTCCTGTGCCAGTGAGGAGAGACGCACACACAGGGCTGTATTCAAAGAAGCTGTTTAATCACAATAAAATAGAAAATAAGATACATTTCATTTTTATACTGTACATTCAATATTTATACATTAGATTGTCCCATCTACAATATTTTCATTCTTTGTCCTTTAACTTTAACAAAACTGTTGGTTCATTTTAAACTAAAATATGTTCGGTCAACTGTCATTCTGTTGTAGCAATAAACTGGAACTCGCTACCAACTCAAATCATCCGTTGTTTACTAAACTAAGATAGTGATTGCTCATCTCAAGGTGTGGACTAAAAAATGGGGCTGTACTGAAATGAAGTTAAATATGTTTCAATCTATCTAAGGTCTGTGTGCACTATTTTCTTGTCAGCTGAATTTAACAAAGGTTTAAAACAGTGGTCCCTGAAAATTTGTTAGGAGAGCACACACAGTCCACAGTTGGTTGACTGTTCCACTTAGTGAAAGGGGTATGACTCCATCAAAAATGTGGTACTCCTTTATGCGTCTTATTGACCGTTCGACATGTTTTCTCAAGCCAGCAATACTCTGAGTCTGTGAGCTCATCACAGCTAAACTGTCCACTTGGGCCTAAAAATGCAGGGATGACAAGTTTTACATCTATTTCATCGAGCAGGTCTTTGATAAGGAAGCCCTTATCGGCCATGACCTCATCACTTGACTCTAAGAGGTCCAGAATACCTGACCTCTTAGTTATCTCCTTATGAGAAATACATTCTGTGTATAGATTACTTACCAGGCTAACTGACCCTGAGGGAGTGATCCCAATTAGGGATTTCAGTGTAGTGTTACTTTTATAATGGGAGTATGTCATGGTGTTCAAAACCTTCAAACTAGCTGTCTCGATGCGGATCTCTGTGCAGTCTAGTATCACTCTTGTGTTTGGGTGGAATTCCCTGAATACTGGTGGCATTAGCTCGTCTACTGCTGCTCTATTAGGCCATAGTGGGAGGGTCCCTAACATAAAGAGCAAATAGTTGGCCCACGTCGCACAGTTCCTGCTGACTGTGGCCGGCGACACATTGAATCGTACAGATAAATCCAGAGCAAAAAGCCCTGCCTCACACGGCACAAGAACAGGAAAAACTGATCAATCAGCGATAAATGCTCTGCATGGAAGCCAGACACAGAAATGGTGTTCTAGGTTATGGCTGTTCCTTTGCATTTGAGTCCATCGCACCATGGACTCTGCAGTAGGCTGTACAGCTAGAAAGAGTGCTTTGAGGGTGTGGTAATCCTTAAAACCAGTGTAAAACCTGATTAGATTGGGCGCACACTGGAAGCGTTCTAGACCAAACCGCTCACTTTTCGGCTTTTTATTTTCGTCCTCCAGGAAAGCAATGCATTTCTTTACTGTGTCAAGCTGGTCTTCCACAGAAAGGGGCTTCACATCGTAGTCATGATCAGGTGGAGTCGCCCAAACCTCATTGGACACATGAGGATATGTCATACATGTGGGAAGCAATATAAATACACACATTTTCCTGTTATCAAGATGATGTGTCAGAACAGAGCTATCCACTGTTGAAAGATTAGTGAATATATATATATATATATATGTATATACAGATTTATCTCTTTCCCTTCTTTGATAGGAGTTGCAGGATGGTACACAGCAGTACATGTTGCTTCCAGCAGTGTTTTCAATGAAGGGGGCGTGGCTAAATTCCCACCTCTTGTTTTTTTTAAAATCCAAGATGGCCGCGGCGTGAAATGGGCGTATTCCTGTCTCTCTCCACTGCTGACGCATCACACACACACACGCACACACATTCTAACAAGTTTATTAAAAAAAAAAATAGACCGATTACCTTGGGAAAAGTAAGCAAATGAACTTGTGTCAAGTTATGTGATATGATTTCATATAACTTGACACTGTAGAGCCGAAGTAACGGAGAAGACCGTAGGTTCACACTTTAGCCGTGTAGGCAACTTTCTTTAATCCACGGTAAATCAGCGAGACAAACAAAACCCACAGCTCGACTGAGCGGAGGTGGCAAGAATAACCAGAAAACTGGCTGGACAACCATAACTTAACCCTGCGTTAACCTGCCAGGGCAACCATGACTTAACCCTTAGTTCCTGGGTTGAATTCTGTCCCCAATAAGTGTCCACCACATGAGCCCCCCCAGAATTCGCCCTAGTAATCGAAGTCAGGCAGGCGCGGGTGGACGACAGGCCGTCCGCGGCGGCTCCGGATAACAGGGGCCGGAGTGTCTGTGGGAGGCATTGACGCGGGCCTGTGGAGGTCGGCCTGAGGAGCAGAAGAGGCAGCTCGGGCCTCCACGGGGGGAGGAGGCGGAGCCGGGGGACGACCGCGACGAGGAGGTTGGGCTAACTCCAATGGCTGCGTCAAGTCCAGGTGTGCGGGTTTAACTCGGTCCACTGAAACATGCTCGGCCGTGCCCCCAAAATCCACCACCAGGTGCTTAGTTCCCCGTTCCAGGACGCGGAAGGGGCCGTCATAAGGGGGTTGCAGAGGGGGGCGGTGTGCGTCGTGACGGATGAACACGTAGTCCGCTGACTGCAGACCTGGGGGCACCTGGGACACCGGAGCGCCGTGTTGGGCGGTAGGGACGGGTGTGAAAGCTCTGACCCCGTCCAGCAAGGAGGCTCGTTGGTCCACAGCTGACCAGGGACGCGTTGCATTGGGCATGAAATCGCCTGGGACTCGCAGCGGCGTGCCGTACACCAGCTCCGCAGAGGAGGCTTGTAGGTCTTCCTTCGGGGCGGTCCGCAGGCCCAGCATGACCCATGGGAGCTTGTCAACCCAGTTGCAGTCCTTGAGAGTAGCCCGAAGCGCAGCCTTCATGGACCGGTGGAAGCGCTCACATAGGCCGTTCGCCTGAGGGTGGTAGGCGGTAGTGCGATGAAGCTTGACGCCCAGAGCCTCACCCACAGCATTCCATAGCTCTGAGGTAAACTGTGGCCCACGGTCAGATGAAAGGTCGGAAGGCGTACCGAAACGTGAGACCCACGACCCAATAAAAGCCCGGGCCACATCAGCAGACGTCGTGGATGCCAGGGGAACAGCTTCAGGCCAGCGTGTAGTCCTGTCCACCACAGTGAAGAGGTAGGTGAACCCATGGGAGGGGGGTAGGGGACCAACCAGGTCGACGTGGACATGGTCAAATCGTCTCTCCGGCACTGCGAAGCGTTCCAGGGGCGCCTTAATGTGGCGGTGTATCTTAGCCCGCTGACAGGCAACACACGAGTCGGCCCACGCTTTCACGTCTCTCTTAAGTCCCTCCCACACAAACTTAGCAGAGGTCAGGCGCACGGATGGCTTACCGCCTGGATGAGAGAGGCCGTGCACAGCTTCAAATACGGGGCGTCTCCAGCTGTGCGGGACGATGGGCCTGGGCTGTCCTGTGGAGACGTCACACAGGAGGGTGACACCTGTGTCGCTGAAAGGAACGTCCTGCAGGCGGAGCCCCGTGTCGGAGGCCCGGAGACGGAGGATGCTCGGGTCCGTGGCCTGGTCCGCAGCCATCTGTGCATAGTCAAGGCCTAGGTGGACCGCTCCAATCACTGCCCTAGACAGGCAGTCAGCTACCTGGTTAGACTTACCAGCGACGTGCTGGATGTCGGTAGTGAATTCCGAAATGTAGGAGAGTTGTCGCTGCTGGCGAGCGGACCATGGCTCGGCCGTCTTGGACATGGCAAACGTGAGGGGCTTGTGGTCCACGTACGCAGTAAACTCGCGGCCCTCTAGCAGGAAACGGAAATGCCGGACGGCGAGCCAGAGACCGAGGAGTTCCCTGTCAAAAGTACTATACTTGCGCTCTCGGGGTGTAAGCTGGCGACTGAAAAAGGCCAAAGGCTGCCAAGCCCCCCCCACCCACTGTTCGTGAACCGCACCAACAGCATAGTCCGATGCATCCGTGGTTATGGAAATAGGCGCTGTAGGTGAAGGATGCGCTAGCAGGGTAGCCTGGGAGAGCGCAGCTTTAGTCTCGGTGAACGCACGGTCCCGCTCTGCTGTCCAGTCGACCGCCTGGTTGGGGGACATGCCTTTCAGCGCCTCGTACAGTGGCCGGATGATAAAGGCGGCTCGAGGAATGAAGCGGTGGTAGAATGTCACCATCCCGATGAACTCCCTGAGCGCACGAGCTGTTTGGGGGCGCGGAAAGGCCGCCACCGCTTCCACCTTTGAGGGCAGGGGGACTGCCCCGTCCCCAGTGATGCGGTGCCCGAGGAAATCAATGGCTGTCAGCCCGAACCGGCACTTCGCCGGGTTGACGATCAGCCCATGCTGGCTGAGGCGTGTGAAGAGGGCATGAAGATGGGACAGGTGTTCTTCCTCGGAGGCGCTGGCGATGAGTATGTCGTCCAAATAGACGAAGATGAAATCAAGGCCACGGAGCACTGAATCCATCAGCCGCTGAAAGGACTGGGCCGCGTTTTTGAGTCCAAATGGCATTCGTAGGAATTCAAATAGGCCGAATGGGGTTGTCACCGCTGTCTTGGGGATGTCTGAGGGGTGCACGGGAACTTGATGATAACCACGGACCAGGTCGACTTTTGAGAAGACGCATTTGCCAGACAGGTTTGCAGAAAAGTCCTGGATATGCGGGACAGGATAGCGGTCAGGCGTGGTGGCGTCATTTAGTCGGCGGTAGTCCCCGCATGGGCGCCAACCTCCATCAGGCTTAGCGACGATGTGGAGTGGGGACGCCCACGGGCTGTCAGAGCGGCGGATGATCCCCATGCGTTCCAGGTGCTCGAACTCAGACTTGGCAATGGCGAGTTTGGCGGGGTCGAGACGCCTGGCTCTGGCGTAGACCGGGGGCCCCTTCGTAGCAATGTGATGCTCCACCCCATGCTTAGCGGTGGGTGCAGAGAAGGTAGGCTGGGTGAGGTCAGGGAACTCAGCGAGGAGGCGGGTGAACTTGTCTGCCTCTGAGAGAGAGTTGGCTAGACCTGCATAGGCCGCTTCCCTCCGCGTACATGCGAAGGAGGAGAAGGTTAAGGCATCGACCAGACGGCTGTTCTGAATGTCCACTAGCAAACCGTAAGCGCACAAAAAATCAGCTCCGAGGAGGGGAAGCGTTACATTGGCCATGACGAACTCCCACGTGAAACGTTGTCCACCAAAACACAGTTCTACAGACCGCACGCCGTAGGTGTGGATGGGGCTGCCGTCAGCCGTCGCCAACTGGGGGCCCCGCTCCCCGCCCATGATGTCGACGTCAGTAGCGGGGAGCACGCTTCTCTGTGCGCCCGTGTCACAAAGAAATCGCCGACCGGAGATGGTGTCGAGGATGAAGAGTAGCCTGCTCGTATCGCCAACACTCATGGCCACTACTGAGTGTTGGCCCTCTCGTTTCCCGTCGGCCTGTAGTTGCAGGGGCAACGGCACCGTTTAGCTTTCGCACCAAATCGAGCGTGGTACATACAGAGTCCAGAGGGCTTGTAGCGGTCTGATGCTGTGGCGCCACCGTCGGGCCACGCCCGCGATGTCGGCGGGGGGCCAGTGAAGGTAGGAGCCAGCACCTCGGCATGGGAGGAACGTTGTGTAGCGACGAAGAATCGGTCAGCCTCCTTTGCCAGCTCACGGGGATCAGTGATGGTGGAGTTAGCGAGCGCAGTCTGGACGTGGGGCGGCATGTTGCGCAGAAACAGCTCCATAAACAGGAAACATGGCTTTTCTTGACCCAGTAGGTTTAACATCCTGCTCATTAGCTCCGATGGTTTGCCATCTCCCAAGCCCTGAATTGCGAAGAGGCGACGTGCTCTCTCCGTTGCTGACAGTTCAAAAGTTTCAAGGAGGAGATGTTTAAGTGCGGCGTATTTACCATCGGCCGGTGGGTTGGTTATGAAACCGCTTATCCTGGAAGCCGTAGCGCACCCCAGCGCTGCCACTACGTAGTAGTACCTGGTCTCGTCTGCTGTTATGTCTCTGAGCGCGAACTGTGCCTCAGCCTGCGCGAACCATGTAGCCGCGGAAGACTCCCAAAACTCCGGCAGTTTAATTGCAACGGCGTTCGTAGCCATAATGTGTGTGGTTTCAGAAAACTTATCCGAAAACCGACGTCGGGGTCACCAGTGTAGAGCCGAAGTAACGGAGAAGACCGTAGGTTCACACTTTAGCCGTGTAGGCAACTTTCTTTAATCCACGGTAAATCAGCGAGACAAACAAAACCCACAGCTCGACTGAGCGGAGGTGGCAAGAATAACCAGAAAACTGGCTGGACAACCATAACTTAACCCTGCGTTAACCTGCCAGGGCAACCATGACTTAACCCTTAGTTCCTGGGTTGAATTCTGTCCCCAATACGTGTCCACCACAACACAGTTAAATTAATTTACTTACTTTTCCCAAGGTAATCGGTTTCCAAATTCTTTTTAAGTAAACTAACTTGTTAGAATGCACAGTGTACACACACACACACACACACACACACACACACACACACACACACACACACACACACACGTAACAATAGTATTGTTGTTTGTTGTTCCAGGGACCAATTTGAGTGTGAAACAGACCAGACAAACCATGCCAGACTGTAGTTCATAGACTTCTCATCAGCCCTCAATACCATACGGCCTCACCTGCTTGTGCAGAAGCTTGTGGAACTTTTTGGGTTGGACACCAACATTATTGGATGGATTTTTGACTTCCTCACCAACAGATCTCAGAGAGTGAGAGTGAATGGAGACTTTTCTGGCTCGACTTCCACATCAACCACCTCCTCTCAGGGCTGTGTCTTCTCTCCTCTCCTATACATCCTGTACACTGACTGCCACAGTGATTTCAAAAATCACCACATTGTGAAATGTGCAGATGACACCGTGATAGTGAGCCTGCTGAAGGAGAATTAAATGTCCCATGGTCCTGTCATAGACTATTTCTCCAAATTGTTTCAGGGAGCCTTTTTAGCATTAAATGGACTAAGGCCAAATACATGTGTATTGACTTTAGACATAATCTCTCCAACCCAGTCAACAAGTTAATGGTCATGAGGTTGAAATTGTTGAGTCATACAAGTACATGGGCACTATAATGGATAACAAGCTGAACTTTGATTGTAATACCGATTTGTTGTGCAAAAAAAAAAGAGCCAGCAGTGGGTTTTCTGAGGAAGCTGGCTAAGTGTGGTGTCGGCAGGTCCCTGTTGACTTTGTTCTACAGATCTTTCATTGAGTCAGTTATTAGTAAAAACCGATGTTAAGAAAAGCATTTGTTATATAAATCAGATAGACTTTTCTGTTGGGTACCTGTGATGCTACTGCAGAACTCGGTCACCTTTGTTAGTGCATTTTTCTGTTTAAGGTTGAGAGGCATACCAACCGATAAAATAATCTATCTGATTTATATAACACAGATGTTAAGGAAAGCAGAATCCATCCTGTCTGACAGCACCCACCCCCTGCATCTCGAGTTTCAGACCTTGCTTTCTGGTTTCCGCTTCAAATACCCAGTAGTCAAAACCAATAGATACAAACACTCATTCAGCCATTTCACTGCTAAACTCCAATAGTAAGAGGTAATACCAGTTCTATCTTGATAAAAACGGTTAACACTGTTTACTGTTGCATTGGTTTTTGTTGGTTTTGTTCTCCTCACTACATGTTGTATTTATTTGCCTTATGTGTTCTGTGGAGTGTTTGTGTGTTTGAATGTTTCCGCTGCTACACAACAATTGCCCCTCTGGGGACAAATAAAAACCCACTTGAGTTGACTTATTCCAGAAAGAAGGTTCAACAAACTCTGGGTCTATCCCTGAACTCTGAGTTGACTTACTGTGAGACGGGAAACTCAAGAGTATCCGGCTCCAGAACAGCCGATCTGAATTAGTTCAATCAACCCTAAGTATGTTCACCTGGAGTTACGCGCGTGCACAAGCACAATAAAAAGCCATCATCAATGGAGCCCCGATACCACTAGTCACCATGGTAACTTGACAGGAAACGAGCGAGTTATTTCACCCCGATTGAGTTGGAGGTGTTAATGCAGGCCTATGGCGACTATGAATATATATTCCGCCATAAAAGCAACACCGCTGCAGCAGCGAAGGAGAGAGAAACGGCATGGGAGAAAATTGCCGCCCGAGTCAACGCGTAAGTTTGAATGCACTACTCCATTGACTTAACATTTAACCGTACTTAAGATCATAGCATACAGCTATAAATAATAAATGGGTATAAAATCGGATTTTCATTTAGGTTCAATCCAACAGGAGAAAGGCGCACTTGGAAGCAGCTAAAAATGAAATATAAAAACATCATTCAGAACGGTAAGGCATATTTTGCTAGGCTATGGTTGCACCTCACTTTGATTTTAATTTCATTTTTTAAATTGACATTGGCTATTAAATAAAACAAATATTCATTCAGTGGCTACTTCAAGTAGTAATTTAAACCCCTAACAAAATGTTGGTTGAACGTGTCCTCTCTTAATATCCCACTTAGTAGAGTAACACTTAAAATGTTTACAATTTTTTTTATTATATTGGAGTCTTTTAAAATGTGACGATGTGTACATGAACACTCAATAAAATACTAATTTAAAAAAAATAACATTTGAGTTCTGCTCAGCCAACAGAAAGAAGGCAGAGGCCCGAAAAACAGATGGAGGGCCACCACCACCTCTGACAGAGGCTGAGGAGCTGGCCCTCAGCCAAAATTGTAGCCGACCGGTGGCTGAAGGCATCCCAGGGGGAAGCTCATCTGAGCCTGTCACCCCTCAGGACACAAGTGCCTAAATCAAATGCAAGTATACACACACACACACACACACACACACACACACATATATATAATATATATATATATCACATACCACCCCCCCCTCCCCAAACAGTTGTGGATGGCGTCATCTCCCTCGTCCAGCCTCCGACTACCGAGACAATTGAACACCCTGCAGCTGTAAGTATTCCATACTCAGATCTTGCCTCAGATGGTAGTTTAGAGTATTCTGAAACGGTATCTTTTCCTGCATCACAGGAGGAGGAGGAGGAGGAGGAGGATGATGATGATGATGAAGAAGAAACACTCTCTGCTGCCACAGGGAGAGATCCAGAGAGACCTACAGAAGTATGTCTTCATATTATGTATAGCTACCGGTAGTTCTCTACCCATTCACATTCCTTATACATTTTGAGTGGAATTTGGAGTTTGACATGTAGTACACTGAAGTGATGAGCATAAATAATGGACGAACAACTAGCACATTCATGTCCTTCAACAGAACATGGCTGGGCATCACGAGGAGGGTCCATCAACTTCCACAGCACAGCTTGACACAGTGAGATTTTCGGTCAATACCATGTTAAATCTACATGTCGAACTGTAGGATTTAAATGTCTTCCATATGTTTCCCAGTTACCAGCAAAGGAGTTATATAGAGTCCACCTAATGAGGACTATTGCAAAGACAGAAAAGGAAATGGTCTATCTGGATCACAAGATCAGAAAAACTGACCATGAAATTCTATTACTGGAACGCCAGTTGAGGTGGGTGCATTGTCACAGGTGAAATATGTTAATGGTTGGAACTGTATTACAAATGCTAACTGTTGCGTTTGTACTTTTATGGGATAAAGAAGACCAAAACAGATATGAATTATTTGTCTTTATGTGACTGTTTTAATCAGAAAAGTAACTTCTGGTAATTATGTCCCTTCCATCCTGGACATCTGCAGGGTGTATGGGATGGTCATCCTCAGGGTCATTAATTTGTACGGCAAGGTGTTGCTCCCCTCTAATAATTGCAATATTATGGAGAACAACACATGCCACAATGGTGTCACATGCCCTCTCTGGGGTGACCCTGAGCTTATGCAGGCACTGGAACCGAGATTTGAGAATGCCTATGGCCATCTCAACCCGGGCTCTAGTCCTGCAGTGGGCCGCATTAAAACGTTGTTGGGGCCCCGGCTCAGGGTCAGGGTAAGGGGTCAATAGAGAGGGCTGGCATGGATAGCCTCTATCCCCCAGCAGGTAGCCATCAAACTCTCCTGTAATTATAGAGGACACATTTGAGTGCAATAAAAAGGGAGATAAATAACATTTGTATAAAGCTTTAGCTTCCTTACCACCTGCGAATCTGTTGCTCAGGCTACACTCCCGATAGATCCGGGAATCCTGTACGGAGCCGGGCCACTTGGCTTCTACATGTGTGATTATGTAGCAGGCATCACATATGATCTTCACAGTGCAGAGAATTACATGAGTTGCAGTGTATTGTTATGTATACATTTTCATGTACATCATTTTTAAGATGGTGGGTCATATACCTGGACATTGATGCTGTGAAAGGATTTTCTATTCACATAATCCCCTTCATTTTCAGCAGGAGCAGTGATGGGAATGTGTGTCCCATCCATGCACCCAATCACATTTGGGAGCCCTGCAAAATGACAGCTAATTAAGCTACTGAACCCACTCTGAGGTCGCAGCAGAATGTGTATCATAATTTAAAATTATAGAATACTGTATATGATTTCTACATCAGTCACCTGCAATCCCGTGGAATTCCTCTTTGACGTTTCTCACCGGTTTGTGTCCGGGGAACACTACCATCACTGGTAACAGGCGTTTCAGTGCGAGGGTGACTTTTCTTACGGCGCTACACGCTGTTGCTTTATCGAAATGTTCTGCGTCCCCAATATTGTACAGAAAACTACCTTTTGCGTAGAAACGTAGGGCTGTGCACAAAATCTGCTCTGATGTGAGCGCACGTCCGCGGTGTGTGAGGTTGCTGATGTGTGGCCGGAGGATGTTATTCAGATACATTCTGCTGTTGGATGAAAAGCGGTAGCGTTCCAAAAGATATTCCTCTGCGAATGACAGGACATCCAATCTGGGCCGGAAGACTCTCTCGCCACGTAAAGCATTTCGAATCAATTGTGCCTCAATGTCGATGGGATTACGAATAAACGGACAATCCATGTCTGGTAGCGTGCTTCCGGTAGGAGGAGACAGGTAGAAACCCAGGGTTTCTTATAGAAAACCTGCCAGCAAGCAGGTTATGTTCACAGAGTCTGTTACCATGGTGACTTGCTCAGTGTTTCATTTACCTCTCTGTCTGGAACGGATAACTCAGAGTTTCCCTCATCTCAGGGTTAACATACTCTGAGTTTTCACATAACCCGCCTTCTGGAATACATGCTGGCTAGAGCTGAGTATAATGTGAAGACTGCGATGTTAATAAAGTCAAAAGTAAGCAAGTTCAAGTGCTTTAACAGAACACACCAACGGTTTTAGTTGCCGTCTGATGTGGACGAAAGTAGCAGTGCAGCAGAATGTAACAACACGCGCGCGCGATTATATCAACACCCTAGAGAGAAAACGTGCTAGAGAGTTTAGATAGATATACTTTTGGATAAGTACAGGTAGTTCCCGGGTTACGACTGAGTTTCGTTTTCGAGTCTGTTCTTGTGTGGAATTTGTTTGTAAGTCAGAACAGCTACGTACTGTAACGAATTCGGGGGGCAGTCTGGGAGACCGTCGCCACAGCCGGGACGCGAACCCGTGTCTCTCACTCCGCAAGCGACAACGTTAACCAGTCGACTAAAGGGTCCGACCCGTTAGTCAAGGACCAACGTGTCTACTTATCCATGCACGTTACAATACAGTTCACATCTAGCGTCAATTAGTCAAATGTTTGTCTTGGTACATTGTATATATTTTACCTAGAACATCACTCAACTCATATGAAAGAATGATGTGCGGTTGCTGAGGAGTCATTACTTGTGATTGACCGACTCTTTCACATTGGTGATCCAAATCTACTGGTTCACTGAAACCAGTCGAACCACACATCACTAACGTTAGTCTGCGTATCAGACGAGTGCGACGAAGTGTACGAAACATGGCTACAGGAGGAGACGAGAGCGACGTTGTAGCTAGCTTGTTAGCGTTACTCTTCTCAAGACGTGCTTTCGGGGAAAAGCAACAAGTGATTGAAAATGGAAGGCCGACTCCAACTCTTGTCTCGTCAATGCTTCATCACCTCACCTGTCTGGTGTTGACAGGATCGACTGGGAGCTTTGGCACTGGTGTCCATAGAAAAAGGCCTTATGGTGGAACTTAAATCCAAGGACAAACTGCATGATGCTGCCATTGCCCACTTGACAAAGAAGGGCCGACGGATGGCCTTTATATTCAGGTAGCCTAATAAGGTAAGCTGCCCAATTTTATTTTACTCCAAATCAGAGCTGGCGTATTCATTTGACATGGCACTTCATAGCTGGTTAATACCACACTTTGTTCATGTAACGATAGGCCTACTATTCTCAATATCATGGCGTAAGGTTTGGCATATTTTTCATATGATTGTATTGCGATTTTGCTCATGGCATATTCTGCATGTGAAGGGTGATTTTATCGCTATTTTTATTCTTTGCTAATGATTTGCTTTACTTGGTCTGGTCAGTTTGTATCAGTTTGTATAGAAGAGGTTTTATGACGCTGCATGCTAGCGCTGTCCATGGTGATGTTGTAGGCCAGAAGCGGAGGCCATGTCGTGTGCATTTTCCTTGTTTTCCAAGTATGGAGAGAGACAAAGGCTATTTGATATCCAATGGATTTGATTTTGGTGGATCTTGAGGCACCGAGTTACTGGCGGTGTGTGTGTGTGTGTGTGTGTGTCGGAGCTGTTCACATATTAAAAAAATACTCCAAAAATTTGGTTGATTACAATATCGTTACGCCGTTGAAGGCCCACTGCCAGACCCCACGGCTCGCTATTGATTTCTTGCATGCTCATTCCTGAAGGTACTCATATGGGCATTGAACCTAATTTTAAGAGGGCCCTCTGTTAGTCCAATGTAAATGTCCACTTTGCAGTTGCCTTCTCTTGTCACAGATGCCTGGTAGATGACTCCCTCTGTCTGGCATTTTCCTTCAAGAGGGCACGATGTCTTAGCATGGCTGTTGCAGTTGGAGGTGCTTGGTTGTGGTGAGGGGGTCTGTACCTTGGTCATGATGCTTCTGTTCTGGGATGAAATAACCTGCTGAACATTTGGCATGCAGCTGTAGCTCATTTTGACTGTGTTCCTGTTGAATATGTTTCTTAATTGGTGGTCTGGGGTAAAGCACTCATCCAAAAGATTGAAACATAGTTTTCCAATATTAGAGGCCACGGTGTCGCTGTATGGAGGATTATACCAGGTGATGTTTCGCCTTCTGCTGCGTTTTTTTCTTCTTCTCCTTTTTGTTGCTGACAGTCCCTAATTGATGGTGGGTTGTACTTAAGCCTGAAATTATATCCACTTTTTTGTAAGGCTTCTTGGTATGGGGGGGGGGGATGCTTCATTAAAGATGGCTTCACTAGGTGATAAACACGAGAGTCTTATTTATGCTCACTGGGATATTTTTCAAGATTGAGGGCGGATGATTGTTTTCTTGGTGGATGTATTGCAGTATGTTGTTGGGCTTCATGTATGGCCTTGTATGTTCCATTTCTAAGGTCTAATGAGATGTCGGGGAAGACAATTTGGTTTTGTTTGCCTCAATTGCAATTTTTAGCCCTTTACTTGTGAATATACTCCACATTTTCTTTTTTATTCTCTCGACTTCTCCCTGACAGTTTGTTGCAGACTACCAGCCCATTGTCCCTCTGTAGCCTGACGTTGATGTCTGGGACCTGTAATTGAGACAACAAGTACAAGCCCACTAGCTCACAAGTCTCTGCCCCGTCGAAGCTTCCCATGGTCGCATCGAATTTACTGTTACCTTGCTTTTGCCATGGGTTTCCCTTGTGGTATAAAATTGACTCTTTTGCATGGGCTATTATGTCTCTGCCTTGGTCGGATATTGTGGTATATGCTGAGGCAAAACCAATGGCTTTGTCTAGAAGCTCTTTAGTTATGGAGGGGTAAAACTCACAAATATAAAAGCATATAAATGTGTACCCGCTCTTGTCATCTATGCCCCTAAACCATTTCAACACTTGATCGGTGTTCTTCCACTGATTTAAGGTAACCCCCTTCAGAATCTTCCTATTTATATTTTATTTTATTTTTTTGTTGCTTAGTTTACCTATTTCGGGTTTGGTGGGGTTGATAAGCATACATGTCGGTTTCTTCATGTTAGATTAACCAACATGTAGGCCTATCAATCCCACCAAACCTGAAATAGGTAAGCTAAGCAAAAAAAATCCTCTGTGTGGAGTTTGCATGTCCTTCCCATGTCTGCAGTGGGTTTTCTCCAGGTGCTCTGGTTTCCCCCACCATCAAAAAGGAACATGCATGTTAGGGTTTATACTCCTGTCTGTGCCCCTGACCAAAGCAATGAGAAAAAAACTGGAGTTGGTCCCCAGGCGCAGCATTAGGGCAGCAGCCCACTGCTCCTAGCTACACAGATCACAGTTAGGATGGGTTAATTTGCAGTAACTGAATTTTCCCAAGGGGATTAATAAAGGAAAGTTAATCATTTAATTTAAAACTTAATTAATTACAGATTATTTTTTACTGGGTCTCATCAGGGCAGTGTAGTAGATTACTGTTTGACTACTGCTCAAATAGACCAACGTAGCAGCAAAGACGCCATCGCCTCCTAACTCCAGACTGTGTCAAGGACACTGTATCAGACTCACCCACCAGCGTCTGATTGTTGCTAAGAGACCCAGTGAGTTTGGCCAGTGTAAATTCTCAGCCAATTAGCTGAGAATTTAGTTGGATAAAGACGCTGTTTGTGAACTGAAAGCTGCTATAACAAAGTCCTCCCATTATGTACAGCACAACCTATATTTTTGTGACCCCTAATTATTCAATAAAATATTTGGTATTACTTCATACTTTGTTGTGTGTGTGTGCATGCATGTGGGTGTGTGTGTGGCTATGCGTTCAGTAACATTAAATGTTAATGTTTCGTGTTCTCATGAATGACGCAGGGTTAGTACTCATAACCTGGTTTATTAACCAACACGACGAGGATGCAATAAGACGACATACGTGTAGCTGGCATCCAGCACTGTCGCTTCGCGGGCTCTCACCCGGTAACCTGTATAACTGAGTGTTCCTTAGTACGGCGTCTGCAGTGGCTCAATAAACATCAGCAATAACACAGTCACTGATCTACATCCCCCTTTCTTAGCTCATGCTCATACCATAACAAAACCATGTTGTCAATTATCAATACTTGCTGAATAACATATATTGAACAAACCTTCAAATAACATACACTACCGTTCAAAAGTTTGGGATCACCCAAACAATTTCGTGTTTTCCATGAAAAGTCACACTTATTCACCACCATATGTTGTGAAATGAATAGAAAATAGAGTCAAGACATTGACAAGGTTAGAAATAATGATTTGTATTTGAAATAAGATTTTTTTTACATCAAACTTTGCTTTCGTCAAAGAATCCTCCATTTGCAGCAATTACAGCATTGCAGACCTTTGGCTTTCTAGCTGTTAATTTGTTGAGGTAATCTGGAGAAATTGCACCCCACGCTTCCAGAAGCAGCTCCCACAAGTTGGATTGGTTGGATGGGCACTTCTTTGAGCAGATTGAGTTTCTGGAGCATCACATTTGTGGGGTCAATTAAACGCTCAAAATGGCCAGAAAAAGAGAACTTTCATCTGAAACTCGACAGTCTATTCTTGTTCTGAGAAATGAAGGCTATTCCATGCGAGAAATTGCTAAGAAATTGAAGATTTCCTACACCGGTGTGTACTACTCCCTTCAGAGGACAGCACAAACAGGCTCTAACAGGTACTATTCAATGAAGATGCCAGTTGGGGACCTGTGAGGCGTCTGTTTCTCAAACTAGAGACTCTAATGTACTTATCTTCTTGCTCAGTTGTGCAACGCGGCCTCCCACTTCTTTTTCTACTCTGGTTAGAGCCTGTTTGTGCTGTCCTCTGAAGGGAGTAGTACACACCGGTGTAGGAAATCTTCAATCTCATACCAGCCTGAATATGAGTCTACCAAAACTAGGTACAGCGGATTACGCCACTCAAAGATGTCTGTTGCTACAGTGGACCAGGGAAGATCTGGCACCGGGTGTAGCTGGAGTGGTTCTTTCTGCTGATGTGGTTTTGTGCTGTTACACACTGAGCATGACCGTATTTCTTTGTCGATGTCATCTGTCATTGTAAGCCAGAAAACAATCCCCCTTGCTTCTGCACCAGGATGTCCTCTGTGTACAATGCTAGTGTAGTCTTTTTGTAAAGACTTTGGAATGACAGCCTTTTGACCTTTCATGATAACACCATTTTCAATAGTCAGTTCATCTCTGAAAGGATAATAGGAACGAATAGCATGAGGAAGGCTGGATGGTCTGCTAGGCCATCCATGTCTGATGATGGAGCTGAGAGTCTGCAGAGTTGTGTCAGTTGCTGTGTGTTCTTTCAACTCCAACAGCCGGGAAGAAGAGATGTAGTTGACCGTCATCACATCAACGCTGTCCTCCTCTTCAGCTTCCTGAGCAGTTGAGCTTCTGGGAGCTTGAGACAGTGTGTCTGCCACATACATAAGTTTGCCGCTTTTGTATACCAGTGTGAGGTCATACTTTTGCAGTCTGAGCATCATCCTTTGCAGTCTTGCTGGAGCTGCATGTATAGGCTTCTTTAGTATGGTGACTAGGGGTTGATGGTCTGTTTCTATGGTCACTGACTTGCCATAGATATAGTCATAGAATTTTGAGCATGCAAAAACTACTGCTAGCAGCTCCTTCTCAATCTGTGCGTATCTAGTTTCAGTGTCAGTTAATGTGCGTGAAGCATAGGCTACAGGTTTTCCTCCCTGCAGACATGCAGCACCAAGTCCATACTGTGAAGCATCGCATGTGAGCGTCACTGGTTTACTGACATCGTAGTATGACAGAACTGGTGGACTAGACACGTATGTTTTTAGCTGTTCAAAAGCATTTTGCTGCTGCTCATGCCATGTCCATGCTGTGTCCTTGTGTGTTAGTTGTCGTAGTGGAGCCATAAGCTCACTAAAGTTGGGAATGAACTTTCCAAGGTAGTTAACCATCCTGAGAAATCTTTGTAAAGCTGGAACATCTGTTGGTGTTGGCATTTCACTGATTGCTTTTATTTTGGAGGGGTCTGCCTTGAGGCCTTCACTGGAGAAAACATGACCAACATAGCTGACCTGGTTCAGCCGGAACCTGCACTTGAGAGGATTGAGTCTCAAGTTCACCTCTCTGGCACGGTTAAGCACTTTTCTCAAGTTAGCATCATGTTCTTCCACAGTCTTACCACCAATGAGTATGTCATCCACTATAATTGCACAGGGATATCCAGCAAAAATCTGTTCCATGGAGCGCTGGAAGACCTCACTGGCTGAGTTGAGTCCGAAGGGCATTCGCAGAAATCTGTAACGACCAAAACTGGTGCTGAAAGTGGTTAACATTGAGGATTTGTGATCAAGAGGAATCTGCCAAAATGAATTTTTTGCATCTAGAACTGAAAATACAGTTGCATTTGACATGTGTGCAGCCACTTCCTCTACTGTGCGCATGGGGTGATGTGGTCTTTTTAGAGCAGAGTTAAGGTCTCTTGGATTTATGCATATTCTGATTTCTTGCTTGTCTTTTTTGTGTGTAGCAACAATTGATGACACCCATTCAGTTGGCTCAGATACTGGGGTGATGACACCTAATTCCTGCATTCTGTTCAATTCAGCTTTGACTCTGTCTTTCATAGCCATAGGAATGTGATGTGCAGGACAAACAGCAGGTCTCACCTCTGGATCAAGTGTCATGGAGTAAGTCACAGGTAGTTTCCCAAGCTCATCTGAAAAGAGGTCGCTGTATTCAGTGTAAATTTGCTGCGACAGATCATCATCAGTAGGACCTAACTGATGAACATCTTTGCTGAATGAGACAAGTCCCATCTGTCTACATGCACGTAGACCAAGCAGTGGCAAAACATCCTCATGAACAATGAAGAACGACAATGTGTGTGTTTGTCCCTCTAGGTGACACTACAGCCGAACAAGACCAACAGTTTTAATTTTGCTGCCCCCATATGCAACAAGGTTTGAGGGTTTCATATTTACTTCAAATTGATCATTTATCTCTATCTGTTCAAATGTCCGAATTGACAGGACATTGCACTTAGCACCGGTATCAACTTTCAGCTCAACTGGACTTCCATTTACATGTACAGTAACAAAAGCTTCATCTTTTTCAATTACGTGTACATCAAGTGAATCAACAGTTTTTTGCAGTGTTAGGCCATCAACATAGAATGTATCATCAGCAATATTATCAGCTTGGTCAGGTTCAATCTGGTGAACAGCTCTCCTGAATTTTAGCTTGTTGTGGCCCTGTTGTACAGATCTACAACATCTTTTAAAGTGATTCCTTTTTTTACAGGCGTTGCACTGTTGACCAAAAGCTGGGCATTTGTCTCTCCTGGCCGCATGACTGCCTCCACAGTTGTTGCAGTTAGCAATGCTCTGTTTGACATATTTTCCTGATTGATTGTCCACTTTGTCTCCATCATGCTTTTTTATTCTCATGAATTTAGGTTGGACTGCATCAACATTTGTAGCATAATGCTGTTGTGAGGCTAGTGTCTTGTTGTGCTCTTCCGTCATCTCATGTATTTCACAGACAGAGACTGCTTTGGCTAGCGTCAAGTCACTATCACGCAATAGCACTTTCCTCAGATTGTCATTATTTATGCCACAGACAAATCTGTCCCGAACGAGCTCTTCACATAGATCTCCAAAGTTGCAGCTTTTTACTTTTATTCTCAAGTCACTGACATATGATTCAATGGACTCACCAGCCCTTTGATTGCGTGTGTTGAACTTGTGTCTTTCCATTGTAATGTTGGACCGTGGGCTGCATATCTTACGAAACTTTCTTTTCAGGCATTCGGGATCCTCCTTGGATTCAGCGGGAACGAGGACTTGTCCTCCCTCGCCGGGTGCTCTCACTTCTGCTGCATACACAAAAGACCATTCGCGTTCAATGGCCTCTGGTCCTGCTAAGTTGAGGAGAATGTATGCACGGGTGCGGGCTGGCTTGTCAGAGTGTGCCGCCGCGACGAAAATGTCACATTCCTGTTCGAAGATCCGCCAGTTTTCACTGATGTTGCCATCAAAGACGAGAGGGTGGGGCCGCCGAAATCCGTCCGCCATGTTCGCTGATTAGCTCCGTAGGCTAGGTGGCTCCGTTGTCCTCGCTAGAAAAAATAAAAAGTATCGGCCGAAAAAATGTGCGTGAAAGTTCCAAAATCTTCCGCTTCTGACACCATGTTTCGTGTTCTCATGAATGGCGCAGGGTTAGTACTCATAACCTGGTTTATTAACCAACACGACGAGGATGCAATAAGACGACATACGTGTAGCTGGCATCCAGCACTGTCGCTTCGCGGGCCCTCCCCCGGTAACCTGTATAACTGAGTGTTCCTCAGTACGGTGTCTGTAGTGGCTCAATAAACATCAGCAATAACACAGTCACTGATCTACAGTTAACCTATGCATATAATATCAATCTAGATAATGTCATATATCTGGATTGCAGTCCAAGAGCAATGTTGTTGAATCATTGCAGCTAAATGTTAGCAACCCAAATCAGCTGTGTATTTGCTGTCTGCAAAGAAGAAGAGCCATTAGGAACATCTTGGAAGTCACGGAAAAAAATTCCTGTTGGCGCTGGGTGAAGATGGGTGACACGTGGTGTAATGCACCACCTTTACACAAGTCAGGGCTTGACCCTGGCTGGGTCGCTTGGGCAAGGGTGTCTGATGTTAAGACCCGAAACACCTGATGACCCCGGATTCATTACTGATTATGTGTCCAGGTTGCACCACACGGTGTATCAAAGAACTGAGAAAGAGAAATATGCAACAGGTTCCAATCATTTTCCATTCATTTATTGGGCGTTGTGCATACCAAATCAGTTGCAGTTTTATGCTTTCAAAGAGCTGGGAATAAAAGTTGCAGTGAGGAAGTTCAAACAGTCATTATGAAATTAGCTGACGATGACTTTAAACCAGACCAAAAGTGGGAGCTTGAATAATGCCCTCACACATAAACTTGGTTAACTATATATAAGTATCATGGCTAGGAAGTTTAAAATTTTCAAGACAGGTGTTGTATTCACGGTATTTCTGCCTGGTGTATCTGATATTGCTGTGTTGGTGTTGTTCCTACAACATCATGATTAATGGGTTTTTTTTCAGGACCATCATTGCAACGGACTAATCATGGTGTTGTGTTGTCTTTCCTTTGCGATTCAGGTAAAAAGACAGTTGTGGGTTAGCTATCGGTTAGGTTAAGGTTAGCTAAAGTTAGGGTAAGGTAGGTGTTAGGTTAAGGTTAGGGTTAGGTTGAGGTTATGTTAGGTTAGGTTTGTTTTTGTTTTTTTCCGGTCTCTTCCCATGTCGCAAAGGCACAACATCACAACAATGTAATCGGTCCATTGCAATGATGGTCCTGGAGCAATATTAATGATAATGCCAATTTACCTTGAATATGTAGAAGGAAGTCTCTCCAGTACTTTCCAGTACCTTCCACTCTCTCTTCCAGTCACCTTCTAGGAAGGGAAAGCTTCGCTTAGAACAGGGAGATCAAGTCTGTAGCCGTTAGAGTCCTCTCTGATGAATGAAACACCTCCTTGAAGATGCTGGGGTGAATTTCCATCAGGTCCATGAAACCAAGTATACCAGTCTGTAAAGAACAATAAAATAAAATATAAAGGGTGTATGCTATTCTGCAAGGGAAAATGTATACATTTGGAGAACAAAATAAGTGATGTATAAAAAGTGTGTTCTGAGAATGTTAGCCCAACACAACCAAGTGATGAGAACCAAGCAATGGCCGTAGGTTAAGTGAATCAGGAGTGCCACACTTAATTGACCATCATTACCCACTTAAGCAATCCTTTAACACAGACAGGCCCAATACGTGAACAGTCAACCCCTGGCCCATCAAACAGGAACAACTGTATGTGGCACTACATAGGTTTGTTTTTCAGCATGAAAATATAACAGGTAACAAGTTGGCAAATATCTGCAGAATAAGGTGTTTATAACCAACTCAAATCTAAATTTGAACAAAGGCAGTAATAAATGTCAGTATGTTAGAAGAGTGAGTTAGATAAGTGCCATATATGGGTACTAACCATGGCGGTTCGGGGAGAGGTTCAGACTGTTCTGTGGCTGTGTAAATAGAGTGCTGCCTTTGAGAGCTATCATAAGCAGTCGGAAAGATTCCCGTGTGGGGCCACACTCATCCACTGCACCCTCTGCTTGCATGAAGTCATCCATAAATACGACACTTAATTTGGCCTCTGGATTGAAACTCCTTCTTGCAAAGGCTCGCATGGCACTATCCATTATGTTTTCTCTGCATACATTTATCATTACTGCTGGGCGTCTCGCCAATCCAGACTTTTGATGCTTAAGTGGTCTGAAGCTTTTCAGATCTGGTCTAGGACAATAACATATAAAAGTAAATTATACCATCAAATAAACCGGTTGTCATGTTCATGAGCAATGGCAGCTGATGAAACATTTTGCATGTGGGGCTTTGCAACATCCAAAACAGTTCTTACCATATTATTATTTTGAATCTGCATATAGCACTCTCCATTAGCCTGCTGCCCCTGGCCATGAGTCATTTAACACAGTAAATTATCCATTATTAATAAAGTAGGAAAATGCCATTTTCTCGTTAGTGTCATTAACATGACTGAAATCCAGGAAGCTAGCAGTTGAATTTGAGGACCCAGATGAGTTGTTTTGAGAAGTGTTCTCTTCTTTAGGAACCAGAATGTCTTGGCAAGGTAGAAAAATGAAAACCCGAGTAAACTCTCAATTACCATTTAATAATAAAGTTTTAAATTTCATAGTAATATATGAGTCTCACATCCAATGTCTGTGTCCACTGCATCATCCCAGGTTACGAAAACAGAGCAGGATTCATTGATGTAATCAATTATTCTGCCTGTTGTATTTCTTATTGGTGATGCCCTGGCTTTCTGAATAGAAAACACCTCTGTTGCCATATCCACGGAGCTGACAAAGTCAATTAGGTGCTTCAAAAAAGAAATGTCCAAGGTATTACATTTTGAAGTGCTGCCCAGATAACATGTCCTTGTTAAAATTACAATAAAATTTAAAAAAAGTAAGATAATCAGAATTAATTGTACATTGACAGTGTTGGTATCCATCCATCCATTATCCAAACCGCTTATCCTACTCTCAGGGTCACGGGGATGCTGAACCTATCCCAGCAGTCATTGGGTGGCAGGCGGGGAGACACCCTGGACAGGCTGCCAGGGATTTAAAATTTTTTATGAATTAGCAATAATGAACCATGAGGTGTCCCAATATCTGAGCCCAATTTCTGAGTACCTGAATTGACTGTATGAGGTGAAATCTCCTCCTTATAGTATGATATGACCATCCAGATATTTCACTTGTAGTGAGATGCCGCCCTGCAGCTCAGCCTGATTGCTCAAAGTAAGCCATCTTCTTTCCAAAGCCTGACAAAAGAGCACAAGAAATAAAATAAATCAGTCTGTACTTGGTTCAATTAAACAACAAATGAGTCACACTATGCCTCTTTGTGTCTGATGTAAATGTCTGCTTCTCTGCACCGTGCCTGATCCTGTGGGGGAAGAAATAAAAAATGCCCAAAATTCTCAGTTAAATGCCTGAATTTACATATAAACAGACAGAAAAATAACACATTTCATAAACATAGCTGAATGTGCTTTTTTTGTTTCTTTTTCCTTTTTTTTGGTCGTTTTGCAGACATTTAATATACTCCTCATCTTGTCTTGCACGAAGTGCACACCACTCATGTAATTCCTGTAAGCAACATTATGAGTGTAAGAACATTCAATCTATTTATGATTAACATTAATCTTTTATATTGAAAGTCCCTAGTATGAAACTGATAAAAACGCAAAAGCGTGCATCAGCAACATCATCCGCTACTTCCACTATCTCTGTGTCATGAGATTCATGTTCGAGCTGTAAAGCTTCCTTAATAAATGTTATATTGCAATGTCAATGTGGTAGTGGGGGGCGGTTTAGTCTTGGCTGCAGGCGTGGAGAGAGGGGGCGTGGGTCGCGGGCTAGCCGACGCGTGATAGCAAGGCTGATTAGTGATCAGCCTCAGGTGTGCCAACTGACAAACTGGTCTTTATATTCTGCAGTGAGGCTGAGTTGTGGACACTGATTGACAGACACACAGATGCATGGTGGAATGAGGTAAAAGATAAAGAGAGAGAGACGCCATGAGGTTATGAATGAAGACAGCCTGAGAGTGGCCTGATCCTTGGGTTGCACCAATTTCTGGCACAGTGTGTTTTGGGGTTTGAAAGCAACTGAGATGCGGTGTTTGGAAAATACGCATCTCAACAGTTCCACCACTCCCGCCACATGCGGAGTTTGCGGACTCACCACTGGTTTACGCTTAGACAGCTGTTGTCCTTCTCCTCTCTTCGATCGGCTGGTGCACTGTTCGAGCATCTTCCTGGCTTTGACAAATGCCCAGATAAGATATCCCCACTTAACCAGGGCCTGTTTAATGTGGGATATCTCCCCTTCCCCGGCCGCTGTGTCGGTGGGGACATTTTCAGCTCAGTGGTACAGCATCTTGATGACTCCTAGTTTGTGCTCCAGTGGATGATGAGAGTCAAACTTTAAGTACTGATCAGTATGTGTTGGTTTATGGTAAACATCAACAATAAAATGTCCCTCATCACCAATTGGAGTCAAGTAAGGCAAACCTGTCATTTTTCACATCCTCCCTTAATTTTAACCCAGGTGTCATCCACAAATCTGAACCAATGGCTAGGTGCTGTCCCTTGGATAGGACATCAGAACCCTCTTTTCCACTCTCTCCATATACAAGTTGGACACTGCATGTGAGAATGGCGAACCTATTGCACACCCATGCCTCTGCCTATAGTACCGCTGCCTGTATGTGAAGTATGTGGATGAAGACAGTTTCAGGAGTAGACACACTTGGTCATTGTTAAGGGTGGTCCAATTGCTAAGGGTGGGATCATCCTGTAATCTCATATGGACCACTTCCATTGCTTCATCGACAGGAACGCACGTGAAGAGAGACTTAACATCATAAGAGCTTATTGTTTCATCCCTCTTGATAATGATCTCCATCCATCCATTATCCAAGCCACTTATCCGAATTCAGATTGCGGTATGCTGGAGCCTATCCCAGCAGTCACTGGGCAGCAGGTGGGGAGACACCTTGGACAGGCCGCCAGTCCATCACAGGGCCGGCAATTCACACCTAGGGACAATTTAGTATGGCCGATTCACCCGTCTTTGGACTGTGGGAGGAAACCGGAGTCCCCGGAGGAAACCCACGCTTACACAGGGAGAACATGCAAACTCCACACAGAGGACGACCCGGGATGACCCCCAAGGTTGGACAACCCTGGGGTTCGAACCCAGGACCTTCCTGCTGTGACACGAATGTGCTAACCACTGCGCCACCATGCCACACTCGATGATGTCCCTCACCTTATCCACAAAATACATAGTGTTCAGAATGTGATGTTCATTACTGCCTACCAATGGATTAAGAATAGATGCCAGAAACTTCGGCATGCTATAGGTCACCGAGTTAATCATACAAACAATAGGTCATGATGGCACATCCTGTTTATGTATGTTAGGTAAACCATACAGACTAGGTGTAGCTTCCCCTGGCTATAACCTATGGCACACAATTCTGTCAATAGCATTGTCCTGTTCCAACAACTTCAGACAACCCATCTACCTTTGTCTGCCAGAAGGACAAAGGTAGATGGACTGTTTTATTAAACAGACTATCATGAGAAAGTTATGACGTTACTCAGTGACATAAATACCCCTGAAACTAGATCCAGGCGGTGGTTATAAGAAAAGGTGATAGATCGTTCCCTCAAATCTATGTAAAACTTTTGTTTTGTTTTCCATCCAGATATCCATTATCCAAGTCGCTCATCCTACTTAGGGTTACGGGATGCTGGAGCCTATCCCAGCAGTCATTGGGCAGCAGGCGGGGAGACTTTTTTTAATTTTTTTTATTTATGTAATTATTTATAATTGATATATGGATTTGATGACTACTGTTAAGGCTTTCAAGCTTGGAGATGCAGCAAGATGGACTTATTTTCAACACGCTTACATGCTTAATTCACATTATAGTTTCTGTCTTACAGATTCTCATTAATATGAACGAGTGGAGGTGAATGCAAATGTACAGATGCATATAAGCTATCAAAAACATTAGACTTGATGTATGCTTCTGAAGGCTAAAATGGAATTCAAAATATTCAATGAAAACGGCTTTTGTTCAAACCAAAAGAAATACAAAAGCAAAATACAATATCTGCCTGGGGTCTCAACCAGTTAGAACATACCTGTGTCACTTACTAGAAAGCAGACACAAAGTGGCTTACATGTCACCTCACCACTCATAACTGGGCTTTGTAGTTCTTTTATGAAACCTATACAAAAATGGCTCCTGCAGCTACTCTTGACTTATTTTTATTTCAATCACAGATGTTTGAAGTCAATAATGGTAGCGGTCATTTACAAGTTAACAAACTTAAAGTTAATAAGTTAACGAAGTTAACAGATTTATAGTCAGACCCATGATTTTATTGTTAAATAATGAGAGAAGTCTGCTGTTATTAACAAGGAGCCATCAGACTGTTTGCATGATCTCTGGCCAGGGTCCAATTAAAACTGTTGAACCTCATTAATAATTTTTTCATTCAAAATGCTGTAGTGTATATGTGCATAAAATACAAAATAGGCCTGATGAATGAAAATGTCTGTCCTGCATAATCTGCATAGCCTTTTTCAAATCCAGCACCAAGCACCTCAACTAAGCCTTATACCAGATATTATTTTTATAATAATAATACTAATAATAATACTAATGCTAATACTACTACTACTACTAATGATAATAATAGTTGTCGTTGTTGTTGGTGGTGTAATATATAACAATATTCATTCATTCATCCATCCATATATAATATTCAGCTGTCTGTGATTTGTTTCCAGTCATGGAGTCTTGAGCAATATGCAGTGGATTCCCATCAGTCTCATCTTCAGTCCTAGCTTTTTCATACTGTCAGTAAACTATTTCAAGTACATCACATTGCTAAATCAGCATATCAACTGTCACAAAAGCAGTCATAAGAGTAATTCTGGCTATTATGAAGTGTGTCATAGGCTACTTATTAACAATTCAGGTTATTTGTTGACGTGATCATTGTAGAGCAACTGTAATGCATAATTGAAAGCATTCATGTCTCTTATTATCTGCACGGCTATTACCAGGTATTGCAGATATAAACAATGTTTGTAGATCTAGAAAGAAAGAATAATAAGATAATTGTCCTTGTATCTTTGTATTTACTTAAATGTTATAAAGTGTTTTAACTAATTGGCTAAATACTTAACATGTAAATGGCTTTAATAAGACATTTCAGGGTGGCGTAGGACTTTAGCACAGAAGAGAACATCTGCTGTTAGGAAAGCCAAATCAAATTACTATCCGACCTAATTACAAGCTCTCATTCTAATCCTGAAAGTATTTAAAAGGCTGTAAATTCCATCAAAATGGGCAATATCACCTGTGTACCTAATTATTTCTGATGAGTGCCTAATGTCTGAGCAAAAAGAGGTTTGTTTAGCTTTTAACAAGCACTATTATTAGTGATAATTTGCCCACTGCTGGTTCATCCATCCATCCATTATCTGAACAGCTTATCCTGCTCTCAGGGTCGCGGGGATGCTGGAGCCTATTCCAGCAGTCATTGGGCGGCAGGCGGGGAGACACCCTGAACAGGCGCCCACACACACACAGACACACAGACACACACATTCATACCTAGGGACAATTTAGTATGGCCAATTCACCTGACTTACATGTCTTTGGACTGTGGGAGGAAACCAGAGCCCCCTGAGGAAACCCACACAGACATGGGGAGAACATGCAAACTCCACACAGAGGACGACCTGGAATGACCCACCAAGGTTGGACTACCCCGGGGCTCGAACTCAGGACCTTCTTGCTGTGAGGCGACTGCACTAACCACTGCACCACTGTGCCGCCCCCACTGCTGGTCATAGCCCTAAATTAAATAAAAATGCTCAAAAAAAAAACGTTCAGACAGATATTCATTATAATGGTCTGTATCCAAAGCCAGCATTGAATGAGTACCACTGCTGTAACCCCCCCCCCTCTCAATTGTTGACGTTTATAATGACAGAAAACTAAAGTTTGATGAATGGTGTTCAACCTAGAATGTTCATTAATGTGTTTGTTTACCTAAAAGGCAGTAGTGGAGCAAAAAGAGGCAATTTTACCTTGATTAAAATAATTTGTCATAAAGCTGCAATCCAAATATTTTATTTTTATACGCTACACAAAAAGAAAGAAAATGACAAGGAAACAAGCGGATCCTTAGCATGTTAAATAGTGGTAGGCAACCCCTAAGTTTACAGAAATGCTTTAACTCTAGTGCTTAGCAGCCAATGGGAACTGATGACACACCCATTCAAGCTGCACAAATGGCCAAATGACTGAGAATTATATGAAATTGATGTCTGAGATCACATGTTGTTAAAGTTTTGTTAATGTGTTGTCAACATTTTCTTAACGTGGGAAAAATCAACACAATAACAACATGTTGACAATGTGTAGCCAATGCGTTGTTTATGCTTATTTAACATGTTAAGTCGCTAACGTGTTACAAAAAAATGCATATTTTTGAACTGCTTGTGATTTGGATCAGTTGTCCTATTTCATGTCATGATAACTTCATTGCAATGCACAGCTTTTGGTTACTTAGCAACGGCAGGTGTGATGGTAGCTCAACCTCCCAAGCACCTTGGATAAAAGGATGAAAGTAGCACAGCTGGTGTTTTCCATGCGTTTTTAGATGCAACAACTGAACGGGCCCTAACATGGGAGAATTTACATTATGCCTGTATCCAGTACCCAGTGCTTTTTTTTTTCTGGATCCTGCCACAACAGGATCCAGCAACTCTCAGTTTTGGATCACTTGTTTTCCCGCATCAGTGTGTGAAGATCCCACACCTTTTGCGTAAGACAAAGTTAATTTTGCTTTTTGTTATATTGCAGAATAAATCAATTTGCTGAGTTTTATTTCTATTTCCTTCCCTCCAAAGCACTTAATTGTCTCGTTTCTACAAGGATGTGTAATGAACTTATTAATAGCTTATATGGTGCTCAAAACACACATTTTTGAACTAACTACAGTGAGTGTACAGTTCCTGAAATTCAATGTGGATATTGTAATTGCCATAAGGCAATTATAATTCTTGACCTTTTTTGTTTATAATTAAATGATAAATAAGTAGTGCACAATTAAGTGCACAAGTCGATAGTTAATGTGTGACTGTTGTTACACTATATTTTATGTAAAGTATGCCAGGCTTTTGGGAATTTCGACTGCGTGGTTGTAATGAAATGATTGTGTTCAAGGCTGCAGTGCAGGTTAATGACCAAAGTTTGTCACCCGGACCCTCTGGGCTCGTGACCAAAAATGCTCAGGATTCAAAAGCATGATCTCGGTAGCCTATGGAGACTGTTAGTTAGGGTTGCCAACTTTTACACTACCAAATAAGAGACAAAAGGTGGTGTGTCACGGAGGTGTGAGTAGTATGGTGTTGTGTGAATATACAGTGTATTGTTTTAAGCCATTTGTCATTATGATAGCTAATCTCTTACAGTCAAATTAAAGATCAATACACAACTTTCATGTCTTGGCAACATACGGTAGGTTTAATAATAGTTTGTTAATTTACAGCTGGTGCCTTTAACACAGTCCTTGTGTGTGTGTGTGTGTGTGTGTGTGTGTGTGTGTGTGTGTGTGTGTGTATGTGGGGGTGGGTGTGTGTCAGCCCTGTGATGGCCTGGCAGCCTGTCCAGGATGTCTCCCTGCCTGCCGCCCAATGACTGTTGGGATAGGCTCCAGTATCCCCACAACCCTGACAGCAGGTCAGTGGTTTGGATAATAGATGGATGACTGTTAAATTTACTATTAGTCTAAGTCAAAACACTTGTGACTGTTGCACTGTAGGTTAGAAAAAGTTATCCCCTTCTTGTTAATCCTACAAGTGACAAACTAGAAGTAACAATAGCTTCTGTATGCTGTAGTTTTGTAGAGGAATCAAACAGCAAAGACTCACAGAAGGTGCACCGTCTACGTACACAAACAGTGGTGGGGAATGAATGTGTCATATTATTATTCACTAAAACTATATATAAGCTGGAAATCACAACTTGGACCCTCACAAAAAAAAACAAAAAACATTTAAATGCAAAAGAGGAAAATATATGTGGGATGCCTCTGCTCACCAAGTCTACTTTTTCCATGGATATGTTTTGCTGCTCTTGACCGATTCATGCAGTCTTTTGTCCTTTTGTGCAGCCAGAGTAAAGTCCTTGCATGACAAGTCACAGTTCACAGATATTTGAAGTTCATTTTTGATCAGCTCTATGCTGCATCTGTTTCTTGAGTCTGACCATTTAATGATCATCAGAGAGAAAATCCTCTCTACAAAGGCATTTGAGCCTGTCACACTGAGGACAAGTGAGACAGTCCTGAACCTATTGCTCAAGTTGGCTTTCCCTATGTTTTGGAAAACTGCCACCCACTTCTCATTGGTTGATTTTGTGGTATCCTGTCTGGCTTTCTGTATTTCCTCCCTGCTAGCACAAAACTCTTCATAGAGTCGGTCCATATTAACGGTCTCTGTCATTTTGAGGGCAGCCACCACCTGCTCCAGGTCAGTGAAGGAGAGCTCCTGTAGGCCGATCGATTTCAGTTTCATCTTTACATTTTCTGATGAGAAATCAAACCACTTGTCAATGTATACAATGAAAGAGTCATAGAACTTCAGAAAGTCCTTTTGCTGCTTTGATCTTTGTGCCAACACTTGTTTGTCCATCAACTGCTTGGTCTGATATCCAAAAAAGCTGTCTTGTTTCTGCTGAAGCATCTTCACTTTGAATTGTCCCACTTCCTCTGAAACATCTTTGATGCAGAATGTTGTTTCCTCCAGCTTTCTAACGAGTGTGCCAAAAACACACCCCACATTGTAGAAAAACCACAGATACATCTCAGCAGCTCCAGTTTTTTCTTTGTCCTCAAAAATCCTCTTCAGTGCCACAAGACAGGTCTCCCCAAGGGACCTGAAGTATGAGGTGAGAGCTGGCCAGCTCTGCAGGACACTATCAACAGCTGGATGAAGAAACAGCCATCATGTGCCAACATGACGCAGAATTTCACACCACTCAATGTCAACAAAGGCAAAAAATGCACGCGGTTCCTCTCTTCAGGAAGCAGATACTGAGACGTGGCTGTAGCTCTTTAAAACGAGTGACTCAATATCCACTGACAGCCGATCACAGGCGTGATTGCAGGTGTTATGAACTATGTGAGCCGGGCAGTTCGCTTTCAGAATACGACTGTTGGCACTGCTCAATAACTGGTAAATGGAGTGGTGTTTTCCAAAGCTGACATTGACATTATCTGCTGCATAGGCTGTGATGTGTTTAATATGCAGTTCATACTTTTTCAGACAGTTTATCAGAGCTTGATGTATACCATTTGCAGTTTCATCACTGTCTTCATAAAAGTCAAGTAACTTGCACTGTACTCCATCAGACACAGAAAAATACATCATGCACACTGGACTTTTTTTTTCTATTTCCC
This sequence comes from Lampris incognitus, assembly GCF_029633865.1. NCBI lineage: Eukaryota > Metazoa > Chordata > Actinopteri > Lampriformes > Lampridae > Lampris > Lampris incognitus. The sequence goes on along the minus strand of NC_079212.1, from coordinate 106,786,847 downwards.
TCGTTTGAGGCATTGGTGGCAACCGAGTAAAACACAGGCTCACCTTCAGTTGGGAACAGATCATCCAGAATATCCCGCACAGTCTTTGGTCCCAAAACATTCATTGTGATCATCTCAGCTTTCGTTCTTCCCAAGTGCATCTTCTTCACATCATTTAAGTAATGAAACAACGCACCGTTGACCTTAACAGGACAGTCAGTGCTGTTGTAACTGAGTCCATATTAAACAGTATGATACATGTATGAGGCTTCACTTGCCGCAGTTTTGTCATTTTCCACAGTAGTTGCTACAAAGAATGCACCGATATTGCTTGCACCTTTAGCTAGTGTGGCCTTCTTTGGCATTTTTTGAAGCATGCTGAGTCAGGTCATTCTCACCTCCATGGCCAACTAAAAATTCTCTATGACATAAATTACAGAAGGCTTTTGTTGAGTCACTGCTTTACACAGGCTTGGCTGGACCCTAATATACACCTGATAGGGCTATACAACCGGAGGGTTTTTCTGTGCAACACAGACAGTTCCATGACAACTACTGGCAAAATGATAGGAGGTGGTTTATGCTTCTTTGTTAACAATTCAAGGTGCACTGACAGGGAAATAGTCTCTCAGTCCTGTTTGCCAGTGTTGGAACAACTAACAATAAGGGTCAGACCATTCTATCTTCCAAGGAAATTCCCTGTGTGTTACCTGCTGTCTATATACCACAGCAAGTGACTGCTGCAGCGACACTTGACAAACTGTATGGAGCCATTAGCAGGCAGGAGAACATGCACCCTAAGGCCGTTTCAGTTGTGGCAGGGGACTTTAACCTCTGTAACCTAAAATCTGTTACCAACATTTTAACATGTCACCTGCCAAACCAGAGGCACCAAGACTCTAAACAACTGTTACTCCATGGTCAAGGCAGCTTATAGGTCTATCCCACGACCTCACTTTGGGAAACCCGATCACCTGTTAGTGCTCTTGTTTTCTGCCGATGAGCAGAAACTGAGCAGAAACTGAAGTGTGCGCAGCCCACTGTGAGGACATTACAGTGCTGGACTACAGAGCATGATCCAAACTTCAGGGATGTTTGAATCAACAGACTTGTCAGTCTTCAAGGATTCAACCTTGAGTTTGGATGACTATGCTGAAACGGTCATCGAATATGTTAGATTCTGTGTGGTTAACTGTATCCCGTATGGTCTATCGCTTCTACCCCAACCAGAAGCATTGGATTAACAGCAACATTTGCTTTAGGTTGAGGGAGTAAACCACTGCTTTTAAATTGGGGGAAAATGCTAAAAAAAAAAAATCCAGGTATGACTTTAGGAGAGCTATCAACGCTTCTAAAAGACAAGATAGGGACAAACTGGCAAATGAGTACAGTGGCTGTGACTCGCACTGCATGTGGAGGGGTTGCAGGCAATTACGAACTGTAAATCTAAACCCAGTGTGACTATCAACACCTCTACCTCGTTCCCGGATGAGCCTAACAACGTATATGCCCACTTGAAGCTCACAACTTGGAAAAGCTGCTCACATTTACAGATGCTATTTGGACAGATGTTGATGTACATGTTCTTCAGGCAATAGTATAGTGAGTACCTATACTTAACAATAGGATTTATTGTCTTCAGGAAGGTTTAATACAGCAGAAATTTATCGTCAATGTTGCAACAGCTGCGATAAATTCTGTTACATTTGTGACGAGTATACGCTTAAGGCTCAAAGATGCAACATGACTGCACTTATTAAAAAGCCTATGAGTTGTACTTCAGATGTAACATTGGTAACCAAGAGAAACCCTGGGCTCCTCATATTTGTTGCGCAGTTAACCTGAGAGCTTGACTCAGGTACTCAGAAGTCAATGCCATTTGCAGTCCCAATGACATGGCGTGAACAGATGGATCACGTGACGGACTGTTACCTCTGTATGACCAATGTATCTGGCTTCTCTTAAAAAAATTTTTAAAAATCTATTGAATACCCAAATCTGCCTTCAGCCACATGATGACCGTTTGACAGTACCAAAGCCACCAGAGACATGGATCCTAGATAAGGCAGATGAAGATGCCACAACACATGAACCGGATGTGGAAAATTACACTGATCCAGATGTTGAACCCTTCATGTCTGGTTATCCTCATCTGATAATACAGCCATAATCAAATGACCTGGTCAGGGACTTAGATTTTTTCAAAAGCTAAAGCAGAACTATTTGGTTCAATATTGCAAGAATGGGGTTTGCTGTCACCAGGAACAAAAATGTCTATCCTTCAGAACTGTCAAGAACTTTTGACAAAATTCTTTACGCAGGTCAACAACCTGTTTCTACACTGACATTGATGGATTGTTCATGACTTTGGGTTGTGTGCATGACACATAACAATGGCATCTTTTTTTATAGATTCGTCAAAGTTAAGCCTGTAAGCTGTCCTGTTATACAATGGCAATGTCCACCCTTCAGTACCCATTGGTCATGCAGTACACATGAAAGAAACCTACATACAATAACATGGAGCTGTTGTTGAAACCCATACAATACAACAAGTACGACAGGAATATCTGTGGTGATCTAAAAGTATTGGCACTGCTACTAGGAATGCCTTCTCATTACTGAGATGACAATGACAGAATAGAGACATACGTCGGTCTAACAGAGGGAACATTCAAAAAGAGGTTTAATGCACATGTGTAGCTTTAGAAACAATAATTTAAAGAATGTAACATCTTTAAACTGTTATATTTGGTCATTGGCGGACAGAAACATTAATTTTTCAGCCACCTGGAAAATCCTCTCAAAGAACAAAGCATATTCAGCAAGCAGTAAAATGTGCGATCTATGTCTAACTGAAAAATATTTTATCATCTGCAAACCAGAAATGTCCACATTGAATAACAGGAATGAACTGGCCAGTAGTTGCAGACATAGATATAAGCACCTATTTTGTAATTACAATTATATGTACAAGTAAATCATGACAATAGACAAATACCCGCCCCCTCACCAAATTGGACCATTAACGATCATGTGTTTTTTGAATTTTGAATGTTGCACCTCCGTTAGCAATCACGTGTTTTTGAAATTTTTGTACATTGCACATCTCCCTTCCCCATTGGACAATGTGCACTTGATGTGTATGATGAGGCAGTAGATGGTATGTCCTCCCTCGAATTTTATTGACAGCTGATGATTGCTTATGAAACAGGCTTGTACTGTCTCAGAGAAATTTACTTGACTAACTGGATTACTTTGCTCCTTATTTGTTGAGCACTATCCCTACCGATGAGTGCGAGATGCACGAAACAGGCCTGTACTGCTATGTATTAAAATATTTTTTCCCGTATCCGTGTTGATATTCTGCTCCTCATTAGTTGAGCACTCAACACCATTGACAGTTTCAGAAAGAAAACACTATATATATATATATACACACACACACACACACACACACACACACACACACACACACTAATGTTTCAGTAGTTTTTGCTCTTTATCACCGTCACACCTGCTTTAGGGGGTCTGCCTTACAGCAATGGCTGGTCAATGTTTTATGGCGGTGCTTTGGGGTGAGGCCTGCAGTAAATTTTGATGCTGGGGAACTCTGGCTGGCAGAAACCCTGTCTCTGATGCCTAGCGTAACGGTCTGGTGGGTGCGTCAAACCCTTTGATCGATCTTTGTCCTTCTTTCTCCTGTCCTTCTCCATCCTTCTTTAACCTCAGCCATTTATAAGTCATACTAGGTTTTATGTCTTAAAGCTACAATGGTAACAGCTGACCTTTTCTGGAAATGCTGAGATCACTGTTTCTTCGTGATTACTACTTAATCATTGTCTCTCTGTTTTGCTGTCCTTTAATTCACCTCTATCACTCAGTGTTTTCCCTCTCTTTCCATTATTCTCTCCAAGTCTCTCATCTCTCCCTCTCTATCCCTCACTTCCTCTCAAAACCTCTCTTTTTGTTCACTCCCTTTCTCCTAAGTCTTCTTACTATTTTTCCATTCATACTGGATTGTTTTCTGGTTCCTCTCACTCCTAAGTCTGTCTCCATCTTTCACTCTTTTTTTCCTTGCAGTCAAAGCTGTGTGTTTTCTTGTCTTCTCCCCCACACATTCTACCAATATTTCTCCCGATCTCTCTCACATTCATTTGCCATTTACTCTTTCTCTGCCTTCCCTTTGCCTACCCCCCCCGCATTTGCTCTCTGTTTTGTCCCTCACAATTTTCTTTCCTATCCTCATCCACCTCTCATCCTTCTTTTCTGTATGTCACCTTCCGTCTTTGCCCATCTCCTCTCGCTTGCTCTTCCTCTTCCACTCCTCACCCACCACATTCCGGTAAAGGCGAACATTCTTTCCAAAGCAGATGTGACAGGGACCTCCTGTTGGAAAGGTCACTTCAACAGGCGAGACCATTGTCTCATTGCACAGTGGCACTTAAAGCCCACTGAAATACAGAAGGGAAACAAAAGCATTGTGGGCAATGTTGGAATAAGATTGATGTGGGATTAAGTGTGCACAGACACTCAAGGGAAATGCTAGTGCAAAATATAAAATATTTATTTAAACAGGGGGTTGCATTTGCACGTTTACATCCATTTCCACTGTAGGTGAGCCATCTCACAGCTGAGAAGTCCACGTCGAGTCACAATCTCCCCGATTTTTGTGACTTGAGTCTGACTTGAGTCCAGGTCTCAGTTTTCAAATCTACAGCTCTGATTCATTCAATCTGTTACACACACACAGTAAGGCTGTATTATTTTTCTGTGCTTCAATAATATACTAAGAAAGGATCTGATTTGTCAGACCCAACCTATGGTATAATCTACCATTTTCGTTGGCGAACAAAAGAAGCTTTTTTTTTTAATAAATAGCAGGTTGCAGGTCCGCTGACTTTCATTTGCCAACTATGGGCTTTGGTTGCAGGTTGGCCTGTATCATAGAAAATAATTTATCTTAACATGTTTTAGAGGATAGGATCAAACATGAAATGACTGTAGTTCAGGCATACACTCACCGGCCACTTTATTAGGCACACCTGTCCAACTGCTCGTTAACGCAAATTTCTAATCAGCCAATCACATGGCAGCAACTCAATGCATTTAGGCATGTAGACATGGTCAAGACGATCTGCTGCAGTTCAAACCGAGCATCAGAATGGGGAAGAAAGGTGATTTAAGTGACTTTGAACGTGGCATGGTTGTTAGTGCCAGACGGGCTGGTCTGAGTATTTCAGAAACTGCTGATCTACTGGGATTTTCACGCACAACCATCTCTAGGGTTTACAGAGAATGGTCCGAAAAAGAGAAAATATCCAGTGAGCGGCAGTTCTGTGGGCGAAAGTGCCTTGTTGATGCCAGAGGTCAGAGGAGAATGGCCAGACTGGTTCGAGCTGATAGAAAGGCAACAGTAACTCAAATAACCACTCATTACAACCGAGGTATGCAGAAGAGCATCTCTGAACGCACAACACGTTGAACCGTGAGGCAGATGGGCTACAGCAGCAGAAGACCACACCGGGTGCCACTCCTGTCAGCTAAGAACAGGAAACTGAGGCTACAATTCGCACAGGCTCACCAAAATTGGACAATAGAAGATTGGAAAACGTTGCCTGGTCTGACGAGTCTTGATTTCTGCTGCGACATTCGGATGGTAGGGTCAGAATTTGGCGTCAACAACATGAAAGCATGGATCCATCCTGCCTTGTATCAACGGTTCAGGCTGGTGGTGGTGGTGTAATGGTGTGGGGGATATTTTCTTGGCACACTTTGGGCCCCTTAGTACCAATTGAGCATCGTGTCAACGCCACAGCCTACCTGAGTATTGTTGCTGACCATGTCCATCCCTTTATGACCACAGTGTTCCCATCTTCTGATGGCTACTTCCAGCAGGATAACGCGCCATGTCATAAAGCTCGAATCATCTCAGACTGGTTTCTTGAACATGACAATGAGTTCACTGTACTCAAATGGCCTCCACAGTCACCAGATCTCAATCCAATAGAGCACCTTTGGGATGTGGTGGACCGGGAGATTCGCATCGTGGATGTGCAGCCGACAAATCTGCAGCAACTGCGTGATGCTATCATGTCAATATGGACCAAACTCTCTGAGGAATGTTTCCAGTGCCTTGTTGAATCTATGCCATGAAGGACTAAGCCAGTTCTGAAGGCAAAAGGAGGTCCAACCCGGTACTAGCATGGTGTACCTAATAAAGTGGCCAGTGAGTGTATATCAAGGGCCATTCAAATCCTAACTTGTGATATTACGTTTTTTTCTTGACAGCCTAAAATTGATATAGCAAGTGCTTCCAATATGATTACTGGCCAATACAAGTCCATTATCCAAACCACTTATCATGCTCTCAGGGTCACAGAGATGCTGGAGCCTATCCCAGCAGTCATTGGGCGGCAGGCGGGGAGACACCCTGGACGGCCCGCTAGACTATCACTTAGGGCTGACACACACACACACACACACACACACACACACACACACACACACACACACACACACATTCATACCTAGGGACAATTTTAGTATGGTCGATTCACCTGACCTACATGTCTTAGGACTGTGGGAGGAAACCGGAGCCCCCGCAGGAAACCCACGCAGACACGGGGAGAACATGCAAACTCCACACAGAGGATGACCCGGGACGACCCCCAAGGTTGGACTACCCCGGGGCTCGAACCCAGAACCTTCTTGCTGTGAGGCGACTGTGCTAACCACTGCACCACCATGCCGCTGCTAATACAAGTCATATCTGGAAATACACCTGGTTCATGAAAAACAATTCAACATATTACCATTACATGTTTTTACCTTGAACTTAGAACTGGAAAGCACTATGATGGAAAAAAATAACATTTTAGTGGTATTATTGTCATGGTATTCATACAGGCATGGACGCAAGTCCATGAATACTGGGATGGCATCCAGTGCTTTACCTGTGCCCCCGTCCATAGTGTTAGCGGTTGTGTCAGGAAGGGCATCCGACGTAAAATTTTGCCAAATCCTCATGCGGATGGCGTAGACCATTCCAAATCGGTTGAAGCTCACTACCAGATCAGTCATGGCCTGGGTTAACAACGACCAACGTTGGTGCTGTGCCCCCACATGGTCCCGATGGAAACTATAAAATCTGCTGTGGTGACCCCCGAGAAATGGAGAACAAGTTGAAAGCAGAATCATAGTTTGTCCACTTGAAGAAAAAAGTTGTTTTGTTTTTTTAAATGATCCCACAAAAAGTGGATTTTTTTTAGTAATTTAGATAGAAAAAAATCTCCTTCCCTTTGAATCTGACTGTATGTTGTTTTGATACCATATAATGCATTTTCAATGACATGGAGTTTTCAAAGGCACTGGGAGGACGCCTGCCCAATTAAACTTAAAAGAGATGCATTAAAGAGGCAAGTATCTTTGAGGAAACTGGTTATATAGAAAATACACAATGCAAGGTGGAGAGAACATGTGTATGTGTATTTGTGTGTATTTATGTGTCTGTATGTGCATGTGAAAAAAGAGCAGAAGATAAGGGGGGTGTTCATTTTGAGATTAATTATTGTCTATTTAAATTAACGACAGCTGTTGGGAGGTGTCATTGTTTAGTTATGCAACATCATTGGACTTTATACTTTGGGGAGTGTGTGTGTGTGTGTGCGTGTGTGCGCCTGCATTCATGTGAGGGAGGGAGGGTAGTGTCTCTTGTTGCACATGCATGAGTGTGTGTCCATTGTTGCATGGGTTTTTGTTTATGTATGCCCACATATGTGTACATGGATAGTTGATGAGCTAGGTTTCTGTGTGTTTGTGCTTGAATGTATTTATTTTGTATTTGTGTTAATATTTTGAATATGCATGTGTGTATGTGTGTGTGTTTGTTTGTTTGTTTGTTAGTATTGCCATTGTTTATATCATTGCTATTGTGTATAAGTATTGCTATTCAGTAGCTAATGCGGATCCCATTAGCTACTGAATAGCATTGGCTTGTTTTGTTGGGGTCCACACAGTACTTTAACTTTATGACAATATATTGTAACATAAACAATAACCATTTACAATGTAGCACAGAGAAGTAGAGATAAACAGGACACAGACAGGAACATACACAGATCAGACAAGCTCCTCGAAACATTTATCAAAATCTTCTTAAATTACAAATTATTTAATTGAAACAAATGCATTCCATTTCCATACAGTCTATTGCTATCCCACCTAGTAGCCCCCATAGTCATATGTGAGACTGATATTATCTAAAGAATTCTTAGTATGCAGAGTTTTAACCTTGAACTAAACTGTTTGCATAAATTATTATACATGCAGAGCTCACATTGTAGTATTAATAATGATATATTAAGAATCAAGTAATGATGTGACAATGCATAGTCCCCATACAGAATATCTAACCATCAAAGTTAAATCCACCTAAAGCATTCATTCTAAACATATACATCACACAAGTCACCATCTCACAGCTTTTGCTCATTGGAAATCAGAACAAACTGTTTTGTCCCTGGTATACAAATACATCAGAATCATGTATCTTGGCCATGTAGGTTTGCACAAACATGGAATTTGACTCTGGTTTCGTGGCTCTCTGTGTACTTAACAGAATAAAACTACAACACAACACTCTTCAGATATATACAGAAATATTGACAATATACAGGTGAAATAAGAGGTGAGAAGTTGCAATGGTATAGAGAATATATCAGAGATGCTGAAATAGAAGTTAGCAGGTTATTTAAATACATGCCTGAGGTAGATGGACATGACAGAGAGTTCCAATATATGTACAATGTACAGTACAGTATATACAAAATGGTTGGATTTATTGACAGTGTTAAGCATTCAGTTGAATGACAGCCGTTTTTATATCTGGCTGTTTTGGGGTACAGTGCTCTGTAGCGCCTACCAGAGGGGAGAAGCTGGAACAGGTTGGAAGTCTTTAGAACATGTTAATAACTAGGAAATCACATTAGAGACACTACCACTGACTACCCCTGTAACAAATTGGCCACAATTTCGAACATTGACCATACACAGTTCAGTACTAGGCCTTGACATAGTCTTGTTTTCCTTCAATTTCCCTCATCCAGTCATCTGTCATTTGAGTTAAAAGGGTAGCTGTTGAGTGCCCTTCTCTGTATGCACGTCCTAACTCTGTGGTCAAATTATCATCAAAAACTGACTTCTCTTCCATCAAACTAAATAGCTAATTTCACCAAACGGAAGATTAACTATTGTCTTCATATTCAAGATTCAAAATTATTTATTAGTTATGTCCAACAGAGTAACATTTTTGAGTTTCGGCTCCTCAACACTGCAGCAACAATAGTAATAAAATAACAACAAAACAGAAAAAAGCAGTAATAATAATAAACAGTGTGCGTCGATGCAAGGTGATGTGTGTGTGTGTGTGTGTGTGTGTGTGTGGGCACAGCCTTAAAAAAATGTGCATATGTGTATGTAGTTGTTTGCATATTTGTGTGTTTGTGTATGCCAAGCTATGTGTGTGTGTGTGTGTGTGTGTGTGTGTGTGTAAACTGATGATCCGCTGAAGACCATAGGTCAATACCAGTCAGTCCGGCACCAGGCTTAGTGTCTTTAATGTTCTTTGTTCAAAAGCCTGGTTGCTTGGTGGAAAAAGCTGTTCTGGAGCCTACTGGTCTGGGCTTTGAGGCTGCGGTACCACTTGTCTGATGGTAGCAGCTGGAACAGTCCATAGTTGGGGTGGCTGAGGTCTTTAATAATCCTACGGGCTTTGCTGACACGACATCCATTGTATATGTCCTGCATGGAGGGAAGCTCGCATCCACTGATGTCCTGGGCCATCCGCACAACCCTCTGCAGTGTACCGTGGTTGTAGGCAGTACAGTTCCCATGCCAGGCAGTGATGCATCCAGTCAGGATGCTCTTGGTTGTGCCTCTGTAGAAGGCCCGTAGTATCTTGGGCCATTGCTATGCCTTTTTCACCACATGGCTGGTGCGTTCATCCCAGGTGAGGTCCTTGGTAATGTGGACACTGAGGAACTTGAAGCTCTTGACTCTCTCTACAGCAGTCCTGTTGATGGTGATGGGGTCCAGCCCCCCCCCTCTCTTCCTGTAGTCCACAATCAGCTCCTTGGTTTTGTCGACATCGAGAGAGAGTTTATTCTCCTGACACCATATATATAGGCTAGTTATTGTACAATGTGGAAAAGTGTCCCATGATGTTCTTATGTACACTTAATTTCTTCATATCAATTTATTTCAGTTTTATCTGGACTGTTTTCCTAATTTCCAATACATCAATATTTTCTGTTAACCGTTTAGAGCAATATATCACGTTTTCTGGGGAAACTGACAGGTGAGAACCTAAATGCATGACTCACAGGGAGGTAACAGTACACTCAGTTTAATGATCAAAACGAAACAGTCTTTTACTTGCCAAAGAGGTTGGGTACACAGGACAGTCAGATGAGGCAAATAAAATCTGGCAAGGAGCAGACAAATGCAAGGTCAGGGAAACCAAAGATGACATCAAAACACTATGAAACAAGACACTAGAGAAAAAAGTCTGGATCATTGTATTATGAGGTTGACTGAGGACAAAACCAGGGGCAGGAACTAACATGACAAGACAGGTGAGAACTTCAAAATAAAACAGGAAGAACAACAGACAATTATTATGGTAATGGGCTGACTGACTGAAACTATGGGAGACAGTAACTGCAGAAAATAACAGAGACTATGGGAGACAATGACTGAGGAAATGACTGATTGAACTAACCTAGGAGACAGTAAAATAACTGACTGGACTGAACCGGGAGACACGTGACAAGAACCCCCCCCCCCCACACACACACACACACACACTGACCAGGAACACCAGGGTGGGTAGTGTGAAGGAGATTTTTAGGAGCACTGGCCAACTTGCAAGTAAAGAAGGTCCAGGAGGCCTGAATGTGGTTGGCATTGTGGCCCAGTGGTTAGTGCTGTCGCTTCATAGCAAGAAGGTCTTGGGTTTGAAACCAGGGGGTAATCCCAGGTAGTCCTCTGTGTGGGGTTTGCATGTTCTCCCCATGTATGTGGTGGGTTTTCTCCAGGTGCTCCGGTTTCCCCCACCATCAAACAAAACATGCATGTTAGGGTTTATACTACTGTCTGTGCCCCTGACCAAGGCAATGGGAAAAGAACTGGAGTTGGTCCCCGGGTGCGGCATGAAGGTGGGAGCCCACTGCTCCTAGCTACACGCATTACAACTGGGATGGGTTAATTTTCAGTAACTGAATTTCCCCAATGGAATAAATAAAGGAAACTTAATCTAAAGTCTTATACAGGAACATTTATTGAAGCTTGAGTCAATGTGAACAATGATCAGCAGTACAAGTGTACACACTGTGTAATGCCACTCAATTCTGAAGGTTACTTCTTGACAGGGAGTACTTAAACCCTTCCTATACTATGGTTAACTTATGTTAACCAAAGTCATGTTGTCTGCATTCTGGTCACCTGCAATACATATCTAAGAGGAGTCAACCTGATCATCCCCAACCATCTTGAACAGAGCATCACATCCTCTGCAACTTTGGTCTCCATAGGAGACAACTCAGTCTTATCAGGACCGCCACCTTGCCCAGGCAACCCAAGCAGATAACCCAAGAGAGCTATGAACCACTAGGAGATGGGCCTTGGCCCACTGATCCAATGTTAGAACTAGAGAAAGGTTCCCTGGTACACTGCGTTATTTTACCTTTAAGCCTCAAGAGGAAAATTCCACCACAGGTGGAGGGCATCTGAAGAAGAGATTCAGGGGCAAGTGGCTTGGGAGCTGACAAATGGTGCCAAGGATCTCAGACAGGCAGCCTGAGGGCTTTACCCATGGATGTAACTGAACTTGGGGGTGACCAGGATGCAGGACTGAGGGGTGGAGCAGCTCAGGATGATAGACATAGGGATAATCAAACTTGCGGGGCCACTCAGGAGGATGACCTGGAGGCTGGTGATGTGGGCAGGAACACTCGGGAAGCTGGCAACGAAGGCAAGACCATTCTGGAGGCCGGCAATGAAGGCAGGACTGCTCGAAGGTCGACAACATAGACAGGATCCCTAGGGAGGCCGGCAATGAGGGTGAGACTGCGCTGGAGGCTGCGACAAAGACAGGACCACGCTAGAGGTGGATAACTCTGGATGATGGCAACAGAGGTGGGACCATTCAGGGCTGAGGGAACAGGAACTAGCCCCGCAGGAAGCTGGGGGTTGGACCTCTGGAGTAATAGGTGGTGGGGCTATTGAAGACTGTGGAAGCAGAGCCACAGGAGACACAGGAAACTGAGCTGAAGGAGACATAGGAACCTGGGCCACTGGGGACACAGGCAGCTGGGCCACTGGAGACACAGGAAGCTGGGTCATTGGAGACATAGGAAGCTAGGCCACTGGAGAAACAGGAAACTGGGCCACTGGGGATGCTAGAGACTCTGGAGGTGGGGCTGCAAGAAATTCGAGAAGTGGGGAGCTGGCTTTCTTTGGAGGGCTGGAACCAGGCAACCTCCAAAACCACAGGTAAAAGCTAACAAGGAACCCAAAAACCAAGAACCCCACTACTCCAGACAGCTGGAGGTCAGATTCGGCAATGGCAAAGACAACCGTCTGATCATTTGGGAGATTTAGCTGTGGGTCGGAGCAGACAGCTGACTGCTGAAGAGCTGGCTGGGTCTCAGCATGGGTGCCCGATGGCTCAGGACCAGACTGGGTGTTGGCAGGGACGGCCAAGGACTCAAGACCCGGTTAGGTGTCGGCAAATGCAGCCAGTGGCTTAAGAACAGGCCAGGCATCGACAAGGTGGGCTGACAGCTTGGGAACAGACTTGGGAACAAACATATTTGGAAACAAACATATTCGAACAGCCTGGGAACAAAAATATTTGGGGCAGAACACTGGGCATTGGCAGGGATGGCTGACAACTCAGGAACAGAAACATGCTGGGCACAAGCTGGGATGACAGATCACTTGGGAACAGGAACAGGCTGGCCATCAGCAGGGACAGCCAACCGCTCGGGAAGAGGAACAGTCTTGGAGTTGACAGAGATGGCCAAAGACTCAGGTGCAAGAACAGCCTGGGCACTGGCAGAGCTGGCCGACGGCTCAGAATCAGGCTGACCCTTCATAGTGGCACTGGGCAGTGGAGACTGCCGGTGGCCTCAGTGACCAAGCTATCTCCTAGAAACAGGCTGGACCTCAATAGTGCCGCTGGGTAGCCAAGACCCTGTAGTGCTGGACAGCAAAGACCCTGTAGTGCTGGGCAGCAGAGACCCTATAGGGCAGTACGGGTGGAGCCGGATCTGAATACAGTATTTAGCAAAACACAAATAGTGTTTTTTTTTTTTTCATGAATATTAATTTCGTACACATATTTTAGAAATTATTTCTTTTGGGGAAGAAAAATCATGTCAAACAGCTGGTCTTCCTCATAATGGTCTTTTCAGAGGGTAAGCAAACACTCTGCCAGCGTACCCACTTGGATCCGTGGGGTCTCAATGTGCTTCTCATGTGAATAGACAGGTAGACAAGCAATCTGCAAGTAAAAGCCAGGTGCTCTATGTGTGGTAACCATGGTAACAACTTAGGGGCACTACTGTATCTCTGCCAGTACATCTGTATTTTCTTTATAGGCTATAGCAACATATTAAAATATATCTTCTAGAAATATTGAAAGAAAGAGTCTGTAATTAAATAATATAACTATTAACTTTCAAATAAGTTCAGTTAGTTAATTTACTGATGAATTGAGTTGAGTTGAGTTGAGTTATTGAATGCTGTTGGTTCTGGGTTGGAGACGTTTAGTGTGTCTGGCTCTCGTGAATCTGGAGTGAGTACTGGGTTAACTTTTGAACAGTTATTGGAACCTGAAATGGAAAAGTTGGCTGTAAAGGAATCAAGAAGGGAGGTAGAAATTAAAAGACTTGATCTGGAGAAACACAGGTTAAATTTGGGTAGTGTTGGTCTGCATTTGGTTCCTCCGTTTTGTGTGTTTCTCACTTTTTGTGCGAGTAGCCGAGAGTAGGGATTGGTCTGATAATGAATACACATTACTGTTGCAATGTGCTTTGACAGGTAAGGCGCAGGAAACATACTCCGTACTCAGTGTGGCTGAAAGCAAATTTTATGTGTCGGTCAAATCTGCAGTATTAAAAGCTTATGAGTTGGTGCCGGAGGCATATCGTGTTGGAGGCAAATGACCGGTAAGGGCGTGAGAGGGCTCTGGTATGTGCAAGAGGCCTTTTCAGTTAGTGTTGTTAAGTTCCCCAGGGGAAACTGAAGGAGCAGAGCGAGGTTAGGGAAACCAAATCTGAGATCAAAACACTATGAAAGAAGACACTAGAGAAAACAGGCTAGATTATTTTACACTGGTTACACAGACAAGACGAACTGGCACAGAGTGAGGCGAACAAACAGACTACACGAGGGAGTAAATAAGGGAATGGGGAACAGGCGTTGGATACGTGGGGTTGACTGAGGACAAAACCAGAAATAAGAACTGACACAACAAGACGGGTGAGAACTTCAAAATAACACAGGAAGAACAACAGACAATGATTAAGGTAATATTCAGACTGACTGAAACTAATGGAGATTATAACTGCTGAAAATAGCTGTGGCTATGGGAGACAATGACTGAGAAAATGACCGACTGAACTATTGACTGATTGGACTGAACCAGGAGACGTGTCAGGAGACAAAGACAGAGAAAATGACTTACTGAACTAAACTAGGAGAAATAGCAAAATGACTGACTTGACTGAACCAGGAGACACGTGACACAATATACTTATTTACAATTTAGTCTAAATAATAAATCCTCACTTTACCCCAAGAATTTGTTTCGTAGTTAATAGTCATTCTTGTCTTGATGAAGTTTTATCTATCTTAGTGACTAAGACCATTACACTTTTTAAATAGTTCTTCCTCTGGACACTGGTGTAGATTTGATCACCTGCCGGAAGTAAGCCTGTAAGTGAATTTTTGTGTTTAGTTGTGTGTGTGTGTGTGTGTGTGTGTGTGTGTGTGTGTGTGTGTGTGTGTGTGTGTGTGTGTGTGTGTGTGTGTGTGTGTGTGTGTGTGTTAATGTGCCACTGAAATTGTGAGTTTTTTTTGGGGGGGGGGGGCTCTAGTGTCCTCATTTTCAGTTGAATTATATTCAGGCCAAACACCACCACATAAACCCATAAATAAACCTTATAACAACAACACACACCCTGTGGAACCTTGAAATCACACACACATTAACAGCCGAGACATGCACGTGTGCATGTGTAGTGTGTACACATACACACTCAGGTACAAACAACAAGACATGGGTTTGAAAGACATTCAGACTGAAAGATATGGACAATCAAACACTTACATAAACAACACATAAGCAAAACACACACACACACACACACACACACACACACACACATACACACACACACACACACACACACACACACACACACACACGCATGCATATACAAAACCATATACAAGCATACAAAGTTATACAAGTGGCAAGCCTTCACAGTAAACTGGATGATAAAGTCAGTGGAGACAGGTTGATAGGAACTGTCTCAACCACAGCCACCCTTAAACTTTAACAAGATGTTAATGGAAGAACCAGTCATGCCATGTTCTATCTATTGATTTTTTTTTTTGCTCTCTTCCTTTTTTTTCCAATAGCTTTCTCTTTGATCCTCTTTAATTTGTTGAATTGCTCTTCCCCAAAAATCATTAAGAACCCTTCTGAATCTGTTTGTTTATTCTCTTCCCCTGATAACAGTCTCTCTGTCTTTTCTCTTGTTGTGTTGGGTCTGCGTCTCTTGTTCTTATTTCCTTGTCAGAGGAAAAATCTTTTGCTCAAGATAGTCTTTTGCCCAACTCTTAAGAAAGTAGTAAAATCTCTTTTTTTTAAATTCTTTTTGAGATTGCTTCAATCTAAATTGCTGTTCCTAAAACCCCCTTAAGAGAAAAGATGAGAGAATGAGAGAATCAATTTTTGAGACTTAAATAAGACAAATATAGTATGTTGATACTGAACTGAGATTACAATGGGAGAAATGTAAGCAATAGATGAGATCTCATCAATGTATCTTTGTGAGTTCATTAATGTCTTGATTATTGCTCCTAACAAGCAATGAGGAGCACTAGGGAATTGTAAGATCTCAACTCTATATCTTCTTGAGATCAGTTCAATATAAAATGTTTCTCCTAAAACTCTCTTAGGAGAAAATAACAGATATAATGAAGGGTAGGAGCATTAGGCAGAAATAAGAACCAACTCAGAATTTGAAGCCAACTGAGTCACACTTTTGCATTTGTATCAAACATGAGACTTTTGCTACAACATCAGTGTTAACACCTTGGTATTCAAAATCACAACAAAAATACATGCAGTGCAAATGTCAGTTATGGTCCATGGCCCCTAATAAAATGTGTTCACAATCCTCCCGAAATGGTCACATAAACAGAATGGTGAACTTTGATACCAAAAATGACTAAAATTTTCACTTTTGGTATCTGGACTGAACTGGGGATCACAAGTTCGAATCCCCGAGTTACCTCCGGCTTGGTCGGGTGTCTTACAGATACAATTGGCTGTGTCTGCGGGTGGGAAGCCAGAAGTGGGTATGTGTCATGGTCACTGCACTAGCGCCTCATCTGGTCAGTCGGGGAGCCTGTTCAGGGGGAGGGAGAACTGGGGAGAATAGCGTGGTCCTCCCACGGGCTATGTTCCCCTGGCAAAACTCGTCACTGTCAGATGAAAAGAAGTGGCTGGCGACTCCACATGTATTGGAGGAGGCATATGGTAATCTGCAGCCCTCCCTAGATTGGCAAAGGGGGTGGCGCAGTGACCGGGACGGCTCAGAAGAGTGGGATAATTGGCCAAAAACAATTGAGAGAAAAAGAGGAGAGAAAAAAAAACAAAAAAAACCCCACTTTTCTGGCTATTTAACTTGATTAGTAATTACAGAACAGCTAGAGATTTCTACTGCTCAGTATTTTTTTAAAATATATATGCTAAAGATTATAAACAATTGTTCCCAACCACTGTGATTCGAACCCAAAAAATGAATAAATTATTGGAGAAGGGCTTAAGATTTTCAAATATGAACTATTTCACAAAACAAAAGCATCTATACCAAAGGTTATAAAACATCAATGGTTTTCTAGATATTTTCACAAGCTAAAATCTAAAACAAAATCACCTCATAGCCCCCGGTCTGAATCGGAGATTAAAAAAACATCTAATTTGAGTGGAGTACTTTTTACATAACAGACAAAAAACAAATATATGCATTTTTAAATACCTTTAGTGCAGCAAGATGTGCAAAAAGGCATGTTTTGGCACTGTACAAAACTACTTCATCACTCACACACACTACAACTAAAACTCTACACTCAACATTACAACTCTACAGCAAATTGAGCATCTACTTTTGAAAAAACAAAAGACAGTACAAAGAATATAATTATAATACTGGGAAATGAATCACCAAAAACGTGTAAAATTTACAACTGGTGAACAAGGGGGCAGCTATAAGGGTTACTTACACCTGAGAAGCCAGTCACTTCACTGACATCTGACAGCATTTGAGTGCCTTTTAAGCTTGGGTTCTTCTACTGGTTTCCAGTCTTCCTTGAGTTAAACTACTACTACAACTACTACTACTACTTCCAGCTGCTCCCATTAGGGTACGCCACAGCGGATCATCCATTTCAATTTCTTCCTGTCCTCTGCATCTTCCTCTGTCACAACAGCCACCTTCTTGTCCTCTCTCACCACATCCATAAACCTCCTCTTTGGCCTTCTTCTTTTCTTCTTCCCTGGCAGCTCCATATTCAGCATCCTTCTCCCAATATACCCAGCATCTCTCCTCCACACATGTCCAAACCATCTCAATCTTGCCTCTCTTTTCTTGTCTCCAAACCATCCAACCTCAGCTGTCCCTCTAATATACTTGTTCCTAATCCTGTCCTTCATCATACCCAATGAAAATTTTAGCATCTTCAACTCTGCCACCTCCAGCTCTGCCTCCTGTCTTTTTGTCAGTGCCACTGTCTCTAAACCATATAACATAGCTGGTCTCACAGCCATCTTGTAAGCCTTCCCTTTAACTTTTGCTGGTACTCTTCTGTTTCAAATCACTCCTGACACTCTTCTCCACCCACTCCACCCTGCCTGCACTCTCTTCTTCAACACTCTTCTGCACTCACTGTTACTTTGGACAGTTGACCCCAAGTATTTAAACTTGTACACCTTCTTCACCTCTATTCCTTGCATCCTTACCATTCCACTGTCCTCCCTCTCATTCTCGCATATGTATTCCGTCTTGCTCCTACTGACTTTCATTCCTCTTCTCTTCAGTGCATACCTCCACCTCTCCAGGCTCCCCTCAACCTGCACCCTACTCTCGCTTCAAATCACAATGTTATCTGCAGACATCATCATAGTTCACAGAGACTCCTGCCTGATCTCGTCCGTCAACCTGTCCATCACCATTGCAAAAAAGGAAAGGGCTTAGAGCCGATCCTCGATGTAATCCCACCTCCACCTTTAACCCATCTGTCATTCCAACCACACACCTCACCATTGCCACACGTTCCTCATACTACATATCCTGCACCACTCCTACATACTTCTCTGCAACTCCAGACTTCCTCATACAATACCACACCTCTTCTCTCGGCACCCTGTCATATGCTTTCTCTAAATCCACAAAGACACAATGTAACTCTTTCTGGCCTTCTCTATACTTCTCAATCAACATTCTCAAAGCAAACATTGCATCTGTAGTGTTCTTTCATGACATGAAACCATACTGCTGCTCGCTGATCATCACCTCTCATCTTAACCTAGCTTCTATTACTCTTTCCCATATCTTCATGCTGTGGCTGATCAATTTCATACCGCTGTAGTTGCTACAGTTCTGAACATCATCCTTATTCTTGAAAATTGATACTATTATGCTTCTTCTTCACTCCTCAGGCATCCTCTCACTTTCCAAGAATGTGTTAAGCAATCTAGTTAAAAACTCCACTGCCATCTCTCCTAAACCTCTCCATGCCTCCACAGGTATGTCATCAGGACCAACTGCCTTTCCACTCTTCATCCTCTTCATAGCTGCCCTCACTTCCTCCTTGCTAATCCACCACACTTCCTGATTCACTATCCCCACATCATCCAACCTTCTCTCTCTCTCTCTCTCTCTCTCTCTCTCTCTCTCTCTCTCTCTCTCTCTCTCTCTCTCTCTCTCTCTCTCTCTCTCTCTTTCTCTCTCATTTTCATTTATCAGCCCCTCAGCGTACTCTGTCCATCTTCTCAACACACTGCTCACTTGTCAGTACATTTCCATCTCTATCCTTGATTACCCTAACCTGCTGCAAACCCTTCCCAGCTCGGTCCCTCTGTCTAGCCATAGCCAATTGGTACAAGTCCTTTTCTCCTTCCTTAGTGTCTAATCTCTCATACAACTCACCATACGCCTTTTACTTTGCCAACTATCTTTTCACTTTATGCGGCATCTCCTTGTACTCCTGTCTCCTGTCCTGTTCCTTGAGTTAAATCAATAATAGATAAAAGCCTAACAAAATGTTATTGCTCCTCTAAGCAGAAAATCTGATAAGAAAATGACTTCCGGTTATGCGATATAGGTAGAGGACGCACGGCTGAGGGCTCCCAGTCTACTTTTTGACGAAACTTGTTTTACCTAGCTTTTCCTTTGAGACTTTGACAAATAAGGCCTCGTAAGACTTACTTTAGAGATATCTTGCGAAATGAGCCACTGTAAACGCGCCAAACCAGCAAGAAGCGTCGACAAAACTCCAGCTAATGCTAACCGTGCATATGCTAACGTTTCCAAGAATGCAGCCGAGAAGCTAGCAGCGTTTGCTAACAACCCTTCGACAACGACAAAAACCAGAGATACCACAGCTGCTATGCCCATTTCCGTGGATCAGCTGTCTGCAGAATTCGAAAAGCAGAGGAGGTCACTTAAGGATGATGTTTCTTCCCTGATCCAAGAGTCCACTAAACCCCTGCAAGCCTCACTGGACTCCTTGCAGGCGACAGTGAACTCGTTCCAAAAGCGCCTTACCTCTGTGGAGTCTGTAACCAGTGACAACTTTGAGCGTTTAACTGCAGCTGAGTCCACCATCAAAACGCTCCGAACCCAAAACCAGTCTCTGCAGGACCGGATCGACGACCTCGAGAACCGATCTCGGAGGGCCAATCTCTGTGTACTGAACATTCCTGAAGGCAGTGAGGACGGTAAAGATCCGGTGAAGTTCATGTCGGAGATGCTGATGCAAATAATCAGTCCTGATTGTTGCAAGTGTAGGTGCATATAAATAACAGACAGAGTCGGGCTGTGTCGCTTAGTAACATGTATTCACCGGCTGTGCCCATAACGCAACTGAGGCATGTTACACAGGGCAAGTATACATCAATCAGTGCCCCCAGGGGGAGCTGTTGGCTGCATAACATTACCCTACAACATCTCCCTTCCTTTCATAGAATACAATACCAAATAATATAATGGATAGTATTAGCCATTAGAACATTAGTGCTCATATCCCAATATTAAATAGTGCAATGGAAATAGTGCATCAAGAAGGAACAGCAAGTCAATATCAACCAAAACCTCTGCAGAACAATAACGACAAAATGGTAGCATCAGAACATCCACAAGACCACTGAATAAGAACATTAGAAGTGAAGGCTTAATCTGCCTCCCGCTCCGGGAGAAGGCCCGGCCCTGTAACTCACGGCATGGTGTGGTCACAGCCTGTGGGGGAGATGGCGGCGACCTCGGGGCTGACGACCTTGGAGACATTACAGGGCTGCTGACGACTTCCTCCATGCTGCCCCCGCTCACATGGCCCCCTTCAGCTGCACACGCGCCCACAGGCTGCTCCGGTGGCCGTTCTGTGTGGACTGACGGCTGTGGAGGGGCAACCTCTGCTGGTCGGAGATCAACCCTGTTGCGACGGTACGTGGTTCCCTCCACGTTGACGAGATAGGACCGCGGTCCCACCTGCTGCAGGCATACTCCTCTCCCCCATCGGCCTGTCCTGTCACCTGGGATTGGTTTCATCCTGACAGGCTGGCCGACGTTTAGCTCTGGCAGATCCCTCGCAGTTCTGTCATATGTCAACTTCGCTGCCTGATGCTTCACCCTCAGCTTGTCTGTGACCCCAGTGATGATCTGAGGTGCTAGTAGCTGGTCGGCCACAGGGAGAAGAGTTCTCAGCCTCCGTGACATCAGCCGTTGTGCTGGGCTGCAGCGCATGTCCTCAGTGGGCGTGTTTCTCCAGTGTAGAAAAGACTTCCAGGGGTCTTCGTCAGCCCGGTCTGCTTTTCTGCATAGGCCTTTCACAATCTTCACTACATACTCTGCTTTGCCGTTAGCTTTTGGGTGTCTCGGGGAGGACATGACATGTTCGAAGCCCCACTCCCTCGCAAACGCCCGAAACTCTCCACAATCAAACTGACCTCCGCAGTCGGAAATGACCCGGTCAGGGATACCGTACCGTGCAAACTGCGCCTTGCACCTTTGGATGGTCGTTTCTGCCGACAGGTCTGGGAGTAGATCAATCTCCCAGAAGTCTGAATAGTGATCCACCATGAGCAGGAAGTCCTGCCTTGCGTAGCTGAACAAGTCCATGCTCACCAGCTGCCAGGGACGTGTGGGGAGCGGGTGTGACATCATAGTCTCTTTTTGTTGCTCGTATGCATACTCGTTACACACTGAGCACTGCTGCACATAGTCTTTGATTTCCCCCTGCATATTTGGCCAGTAGAGAGTATCCCGGGCCTGTCTATAACAAGCCTCACCCCCCACGTGGTTGTAGTGGATCCGTTTCAGCATCTCTGGACGCATAGCTTTCGGAATGATGACACGCTGGCTCCTAAAAAGCACACCCTCCTGTGCGCTTATTTCATCTCTGATGGCCCAGTATTCTCTGATGGCTATGGGGCTCTCCTCTTTGTGTTCTGGCCATCCCTCCAGAACGACCGACTTGAGTGTTTGAAGACACACATCCTCCTCTGTGTGTTTTCGAATCTGTGCGAGGCGTTGGCTGGTGACGTTTAGATAGTCTGCCTGCTGAATGGCTGCCGTGTCGTACTGCACCTGTTGCATGCTGCAGACCATTCCACGTCTGTACTGAGTGTCCGTTCTCTGTGGCGCGGTGGTGGCTCTGCTGAGCGTGTCACTGATGTACATTTCAGGGCCTGGCTTGTACATCACCGTGAGGCAGTAGTTCTGAAGTGTGAGGAGCATGCTTTGAAGGTGCTTTGGTGCACTGAGAAGGGGCTTAGTGAAGATTGACACCAGCGGGCGGTGGTCGGTCTCTGCAGTCACATCACCCCTCCCATATAGGTAGTAGTGGGAGCGTTGACAAGCGAATACGATGCTCAGGCACTCCTTCTCAATCTGTGCATAGTTTTGCTCCGTCTGGTTCAGCGCGCGGGAGGCGAACGCGACTGGCTGTCCCCCCTGAAGCAGGCAGCAGCCCAAACCGGTCTGACTGGAGTCGCTCTGTATGGTGACTGGCTTGCTGACATCATAGTAACGTAGTACTGGCACCGCCGTGACCAGCGTTTTGATTTCTTTCATAGCAGCATCATGTTTGGGCAACCAGTGCCACAGCACACCTTTGTCCAGCAACCTTCTCAGCGGTTCACACACCTCTGACAAGCGGGGCATGAACCTCGATAAATAGTTAACGAAGCCGACACACCGCTGAACGCCTTTTGCATCCGTGGGGTTTGGCATGTCCAGGACTGCCCTGACCTTCTCGGGATCAGCTTTGAGGCCCTCCACCGACAGTATGTGGCCGTGGAAGCGGACTCCCTCACACGAAACTGTAGCTTTTTTATGCTCAGCCTCAGCTTCACTTCCCTGCGTCTGTCCATCAGAGCAATGAGGTTTGCGTCGTGGTTGCGAACGGCCTCCTCCTCCGTGTCCCCACAGCCGACTATGAGGATGTCATCGGCTATGGGCTCGATTCCTTTCAAACCGGCCAGCAGCTCATGTTTCCTCTGGTACAGCTCTGGTGCGACTGACACGCCAAAAGGGAGCTTCAGCCATCGCTTTCTACCCCACGGCGTCCAAAACGTTGTCATCAGGCTGCTCTCCTCATCAAGGCGACACTGCAAGAATGCGTCGCGCGCATCCACCAGGGTGAAGATACGTGCCTTAGGCAGCTTGAACAGCACATCATCTAAAGTGGGCATGAGGTAATGGGACCTTTTCAGGGCTCAGTTAAGTGGCTTGGGGTCGATGCAAAGCCTCAATTTGTCTGGCTTCTTCACTATGACCAGATTGCTAATCCAGTCTGTGGGCTGAGTGACTGTGGTTAAGTGTCCATCCTTTTCATATTGGTCCAGCTGCGCCTTAACAGCTGCCTTGAGGGCCACCGGGACATTTCTTGGTGCGCACTGGACAGGGGCCACAGTGCTATCCAACTCGAAGTGAACATCACCCGGCAGTGACTCGACTGGGCTGGTGAACACGTCATTGTAAGTGTTAATGAGACAGCCTTTGGTTAGCTCACCTGTCTAGCAGTGCTCCACTTTATTCAGCTCTTCGGGAATGGTGAAGCGTATCAAGCCAAGTCTCTCGCATGTCTCCCTTGAAAGCAAGGGCTTCTGGCTGGTGCGCACAACCTCAAAGTCCAGTCTGTGCGTCTTGCCCCTGATGACACACTGTGTGCTGTACACGCCCATTGAGCTCATCCACTCACTGTTGTAGTCTCAGCCTGGTGAGACTTTTCTGAAGAGGCACTCTAGGCGCCAGTCTCATCTTGTCTTTCAAGCTCATCACGTTGCAGGTGGCTCCAGAGTCAAGCTGGCACATCTGGACCCCTCTGTGCAGTGGCAGGTTTACAAACCACTTTTTCCTTTGAGTGTTCACAGCCCCCACGCTCTCAGCCGTGTACACATCCCTCTCATCGCGGTCGCTGTCCTCCGGGTCCCCTAGCGGCGGGTCATCCACAGCGTTCAACTGACGTGCTTGCTGGCCTCTTTTCATGCATACTTTGGCAAAGTGATTAGCAGTGCCACAGAAGCGACATGACTTTCCAAATGCGGGGCACAGGTCTCGCCCCCGTCTGTGCGGTGTGCCACAGTACTTGCATTCACCTGTGCCTCTGTGGCTGTGCAGATGTGTTGGTGGGCTCGGATGGCCTGCTGGTAGGTCTCCGTCCTGGTCGCTGTCCATGTGCTACATTGATGCTCTCCGCAGTCACAGAGCTGCTAAGTGACATGGATTTTAACTTATTGTCCAACACCTCCGCTGCACGGCAAATGTCAATAGCTCCCTCCAACTTAAGCTCCTTTTCTCTTAGCATGCGTCGTCTGGCGCCCTCATCAGTTGTTCCCAGAACAAGCCTGTCCCTTATAAGCTCGTCTCTTATAGCTCCATATTCACATGTGGCAGCCTTTTCTCTCAGTCTCGTGACAAAAGCATCCACAGGTTCTCCTTCCTCTTGTTTAAGGTTGCCAAAAACATACCTCTCAAAGATGACGTTTTTGGTAGGTGTGAAGTATTCCCCCAGTTTGTCGAGTATCGCTCCGGCGTCTTTCTGCTCTTCCGCTGTGAGTCCCAGGTTGTGCACGTAAACATGGAGGCATTCCTTCCCCATTAGCCTACGGAGCGTCGCTGCCTGCACCGGTTTCTCTGCCTTGTCGATCCCGGTTGCAAGCAAATAATCCTCAAACTCTGATCGAAAGCTAGCCCAGTTGCTGTGAAGATCCCCAGTCATCTACATGAGCTCCGGCGGCGGAATATTGGAAGCCATCGTCTTGGCTCGATGCTAATGCTAGCAGGCTAACTGAAACTTCTAGCTACGCTTAGTAAAAAAATAAACGCACACTGTTCAAGCAACAGGCAACGTAAGACTCACGTTGGGTTCCAATACAGCTTCTGACACCATGTTGCAAGTGTAGGTGCATATAAATAACAGACAGAGTCGGGCTGTGTCGCTTAGTAACATGTATTCACCGGCTGTGCCCATAACGGAACTGAGGCATGTTACACAGGGCAAGTATACATCAATCAGTGCCCCCAGGGGGAGCTGTTGGCTGCATAACGTTACCCTACAACACTGATGTCTTTTCTGAACCGCCTCAGCTGGAGAGAGCACAACGGACCCCGACCTTCAAATCCGGCCGAGGAACGTCCCCCCGCACGTTCCTGGTGTGCTTTTCCAGATTCCAGCAGAAGGAAGCTGCACTGCGCGGGGCCAGGAACCACGAGCTGAAGTACCAAGGAGCAGTTATAAGGGTTTATCAAGACCTCAGCACGGCACTCGCTAAAAAGCGAGCCGCATTTAACGGCATCAAACAAGCTCTGTACCAAAAGAACGTGCGGTTCCACCTACTATACCCGGCCCGGCTGCGCGTGATGTACGGAGACGACTCGCACACCTTTGACTCCCCCGATGAAGCTCAGAAGTTTTACGAACAGAAGATAGCTTAAAAAGTAGGCTCGCAAAACGGCTGTTTTGAACCACACTGGTTGGAGACTGTTGATTAGCTGGAGTGCTTTGAAAATGGGTAGGGCTATGTTTACCGTTTGAACTCACCCTCTCAACAGCCCTGGGACTGAAGGTATGGTCACTCTAGCTGTATTATTGCTGGGCTACGCTAACTCATTTCTGTTCAGCTTACTCATTATAGTGACGTCACCTACCCCCTTTTTTCTTCTTTTTTTCTCTCTTTTCTTTTCTTTTTTGTATTGCCATCATAGGTGGTGCTTTCATACGTATATTGATTGTTCACATGGCCTACAGATGTTGTTCGGTTCAATCTTTAATTTGTTTTTTTTTTCCCTTGAGTATGATAAGCTCTTAATATTTCATTGCTGGGAGCCTTCTTTGCTGAAACAGAGCCGGGTTGTATTACCGGAAGGACTTGGGAATAGGGCTATGTAGCCTGCAGCTTGCCTCAGGGAGAGGAACAAGTATAGGCTTAGTGTTAGTTTCGTTCGTGTTTGGGATGAGGGACAGGGTTATGGGAACCCCTAGTTTTTTTTTTACAATGTGTATTTTATTTTGTTTTCCTTAGAGAGGTTATTCATGAGGCTGTGCATTCTATTACAACCACTTACTTATCTTGTCACTGTCATCACTGTTACTCTACCATTCCTGGCTAAATATGGAAAATAGAACTAGTAAGGCTGGTGTACGGTTTATCAGCTGGAATGTAAAAGGTTTAAACGGGCCTGTAAAAAGAGCTAGACTATTCAATCACCTTAAATATTTAAATTGTGAAATTGCATTTCTTCAAGAAACTCACCTGTTAGTTAAAGATCAAGTCAGACTAAGAAAAGGTTGGGTGGGACATGTGTTTCACTCAAATTTAAATTCCAGAACACATGGAACAGTTATATTGATACATAAAAAAATTCAGTTCAGTGCATCCACTGTTATTTCAGATCCACAGGGACGCTATGTTATGGTGTCTGGGTTCCTTTTCCACAAATCTGTCATTTTGGTTAATGTTTACACCCCAAATTGGGATGATGATAAATTTATAGAAAGAGTCACGTCATTAATACCAGATTTGAACTCACAACAATTGATCTTTGGCGGTGATCTGAACTGTGCAATTGATCTAGTACTAGACCGTTCTAATCCTAAATCCACAACCCCTTCAAAAATGGCCAAATTACTGTCACTCTTTATGGATCAGATAGGAGGTGTCGACCCTTGGCGTTCCTTATTTCCACAAAATCAATCCTTCTCCTTCCTTTCCCCAGCTCATCAATCGTATAGTAGAATAGACTATTTCTTCATTGATAGAACGCTTCTCCGCTATGTCACTAAAACTGAATATATGACTATAATTGAATCAGATCATGCCCCTGTGTTGCTAGATATCACATTTCCTCTTAACAATTTGGAACGCTGTCCTTGGAAACTAGACAAAATTTTATTGGCTGATAAAGCCTTTTGTGTATTGATATCTAAAAAAATTGATGACTTTATCGAATTCAATAAAAAAGATAATATTTCCCCATCATTGCTTTGGGAAACATTGAAAGCTGTAATCAGGGGCGAGATTATGTCATATTCAGCTAGATTCAACAAGATGCAAAGGATTAAACAGGACCAGCTCATTAAATCTATAGATACAGTGGATGCTCTGTACTCTACTGCCCCTTCCCCTGAGCTCTTTAAAAGGAAGCGCGACCTCCAAACCCAGTATAACTTGTTATCAACTAGAAAGACTGAACGACTCTTTCTAAAATCATGTGGATTCGTCTATGAACATAGCGGATGCACCCCATGTTTTGGTGGGTGGGAAGGGTGGGTGGTTGTGGTGTTGGTGTAAAAGAAAAAAGGAGATAGTCTAATTTCATGCCTATTGTATTTTGCACTTGTTAACATCTCCAAATAAAAAGATTATTCAAAAAAAGAAAAAAGAAAATGATCATAAATGGTGTTGGTTTACTCAGATTAATGACAACATTACCAAAGTTCAGCACTAATGCTGAAATGAGTGGGATGTCTTTATGCATGCTCAATAATCTAGCTAAGGAAATCCCAGAAAGTTGAATCAATTAATCTGGACACATTTATTGAGAGAAATGTTATATCACTCATCTAATTGACCTCTTCAGTCTCAACTAACTGCAGGTATTGCCACCCTTATAAACAATACAGTGGCATAATGACTGAAAACAACGATTGGTTTCATATGCATATTGCTGTGACCATTAACGAGCGTTACAATGGCCATGTGTACTATTCACAGAGGATTTGGGAATAGTTGCATTGACAGCATTGTAAGATGGCGACAGACGTACTCTTAGCCCCCCCGCTGGTTTAGGGAAGGTCATTCCCACTTCACATAGATGGGCTCTTTGACTCCCTGTTCAAACCATTGTTCCTCCCTATCAAGGATGTGCACATCCTCAATCTTGAAAGAGTGGCCACTGGTCTGTAGATGGGTGTAGACTGCGGAATCCTGGCCTGACGAGGTAGCTCTTCTGTATTGTGCCATCCTCGATGCCAGTCTGTTTGATTTCCCCGATGTACAATTAATGGCAATCCTGCCAGCACTAATCCGCCATATCGCTCTGTTTGTGCCAGGGGACCTGATGTTTGGGTGGACCAATTTTTGGTGCAGTGTGTTTTAGGGTTTGAAAGTAACCGAGATGTGGTGTTTGGAAAATATGCATCTCAACTGTTCTGACACTCCCACCAAATGCGGGATCACCATGGGTTTACGCTTAGACAGCTGTTTTCCCTCTCTTCTCTTTGATCGGCTGGTGCACTGTTTGGGCATCTTTCAGGCATTGACAAACGCCCAGTTAGGATAACCACACTTTTATTTTTTGGGGATTTTTTCCCCCTTTTTCTCCCCAATTGTGTCTGGCCAATTACCCCACTCTTCCGAGCTGTCCCGGTCGCTGCTCCTCCACCCCCTGTCAATCCAGGAAGGGCTGCAGACTACCATATGCTTCCTCCAATACATGTGGAGTCGCCAGCTGACTCTTTTCACCTGACAGTGTGGCGTTTCGCCAGGAGGACATAGCGTGTAGGAGGATCCTGCTATTAACCCGGTTCCACCTCCCTCGAACAGGCACCGGGATAAATTCCACCTCCCCTGGCACCTGTTCGGGTTCGTCCCCTTATCAAACGACTGCCAGTCCGTCATCTCTATATAGCCTGACGTTGATGTCTAGGACCTGTAGTTGGGACAAGTACAAGCCCACTAGGTCACAAATCTCTGCCCCATCGAAGCTGCCCATGGTTGCATCAAATTTGCTGTTACCTTGCTTTTGCCATGGGATTCCCTTGTGATATAAGATTTACTCTTTGGCATGGGCTATAATGTCTCTGTCTTGGTCAGATATGCTGAGGCAAATTCAATAGCTTTGTCTAGTAGAAATTTTTTTTCTCCTTGTTAAAGGTTTTTTTTAGGGAGTTGTTCCTGATCCGATGAGAGGGTCTAAGGACAGGATGTTGTGTTGCTGTTCAGCCCACTGAGGCAAATTTGTAATTTATGATATTGGGCTATACAAATAAAATTAATTTGATTTTATTTTGATTTAGTCTGCAGCT
The DNA here is from genome assembly GCF_029633865.1 of Lampris incognitus. NCBI lineage: Eukaryota > Metazoa > Chordata > Actinopteri > Lampriformes > Lampridae > Lampris > Lampris incognitus. The sequence continues at coordinate 106,757,765 of NC_079212.1, read as the reverse complement.
CTACCTGGGTCGGCAGAAGGGGAGGAGCAGAGACTGGGACGGCTCGGAAGGGTGGGGTAATTAGACAGGTACAATTGGGAAGAAAAAGGGAGGAACCCCACAAAAAAAAAAATATATATATAGTTGATTTTTACTCTTACTTATTTGGTCTTACTCTTATTTTTGCCTTGTCTGGATTTATTCCTTTGTTGTTGTGTTAGAAAAGTGCTATATAATTAGTCATTATTATTGACTGTCAAAGGCAGCACTGAATTCTAAAAGAACTAAACTTAAGCAGTCACCTCTGTCTGCAGTCAGCAGAAGGTCATCAGTAACCTTAAAAATAGCTGTCTCGGTACTATGAAGTGCGCTAAAGCCAGACTGGAAACTGTTAAAAGCACTATTAGTATTCATAAAAGATATGAGTTGAGATGAAATTACTTTGTTCACAACCTTAGATAAAGAAGACAATTTGGAGAATGGTCTGTAGTTACTTAGGGACAGGGGATCCAAATTAGGTGTCTTTAGCAATGGGTGAACAATGGCATGCTTAAAACTGCCTGGAAAAGAACCAGAGGCCAGAATTTGCAGAATAATGGGGCTAACAGTGAAAACTACCTCCTTAAGCAGCTTAGTGGGGATGATGTCTAAGATGCAGGAGGAGGCGTTTATATAGGAGACTGTACTTTCTATCAATGAAATTGTAATGGGTTGAAACTGGGTAAAAGAGGCAAAATTAACACGGGGAATGGAATAAATGCAAGGGTCAGGCTGCATTTGGGATCTGATATTTTCCACCTTATTTACAAAATGAGCAATTTTTTTTTTCTCGGACAGCTCAACATTGCTTCTATGCACCTTTGCCTTTGTGCACTGCCTGTTGACACCTATGTCCTGTCGGACTTGAACCTAGTTTTTTTGACACTTACTTGCGTTGCTGTCTCCTGACTAGATCCTTGCTTGTGTTGTATTAACTGTCAGATGTATGTCACTTTGGATAAAAGTGTCTGCTAAATGACATTGTAAATTGTAACATCAGGTTCAGAAAAAGAAATGAAGGGGGTATTAATAACAAAATCCATTACGCTAGAGAGAACTTTAGGATTGTGTTTATTTGTAGATGTCATTTCAGAGAAGTAAGCTGATCTCGCCTCCTTAACTTCCTTCATGTAAATTACCATTTGGTTTTTAAGGGTGTTATGTGCTATTTCGGACTTGTTGACCTTCCATTGTCGTTCAGATTTTCTACAGAGTCTTCTAAGCCCTTGAGTGTGATCGTTCAGCCAGCCGAGGTTATTTAAACAGTGCAATTTGGTCGAGGATGGATCAGCACTGATCATTGAATGAATTTAACAGTGCATCTGGATTGAGGGGGGATTAGAGGACAGTTAATTAAAAGCATCACATAATTTAACTGCAGAACCAGCGTTGATAATGCAAGAACATGTTTTAGGATGGTGACTCGGAATAGAGAGCTGTAGTGGATCTTTAAAAACATGGGCGATCCCCATGCCTACCAACATGGGGATCGCCGGTTCAAATCTCTGTGTTACCTCCGGCTTGGTCGGGCATCCCTACAGACACAATTGGCCGTGTCTGCGGGTGGGAAGCCAGGTGTGGGTATGTGTCCTGGTCGCTGCACTAGCACCTCCTCTGGTCAGTCAGGTCTCGGTAATTATACAAAGTCCAGATTATTAGAAACAATAAAATAATTAATGATAAAAGACTTATTACCAAGAGATCTCACATTCAAGAGGCCAAAATTGTTTGGTGTTGAAGCAGAATTAAAACCAATGGGAGTTCAACAAATAGGACATAAATTGCAGATATTTGCTCCAAATATTAGGTCATTATTGTTTCTACTATTAGATATGTCATGTTGATGAGAGGCCCTCTGCCTAATAATCGCCTGTATGGGGAAAACTCCCGTTGAAAGGGTTAATGACAGATGAGGCCAGTGGGGGGCGCTAGCAGGGGGAACATTACTGTGGGGTGCCACCATAGGCAGAGATGGAGGTTCCGGGAAGGGAGTGTGGGATGTAAAGTCAGTCACGTGGCGAAGACTGTATGGTGTGTATATGTATTTGTATGTAGGCTACTGTACTGGTACACTGTTAGTACAAACGATTACATCATAACTACGGAGTGATTATGCTGTATGGTGCAGGCTGTAAACTAAAGTGTTACCCCCTATTTGGTAAAGCTTATATTTCAGGGGATCATGATCGACAAAATCAAACGCTTTTTGAAAAAAAAAAACAAAAAAAACAAGAAAATTTAGACTTATTGTATTTAAATCTGTTTCTAACCACTGTAGATACTGTATAAATATGATCTACACAGGCTCTTCCCTTTCGAAAAACCATTTTACTCCTCTTGTATTAGACTGTTTTGCTCTAAAAGCTGTACTAATCTATAATTTAAAATGGAGGAATGTAATTTATATACAGCGCTCAGTAGCCTAATGCCCCGATAATTTAATGGCACCTTTGGGTCATCTTTTGGGGTTTTGGAATAGGAGTGATATAATTGATCTAAACCAAATCGAGGGCACAATACTAGGATAAAAACATGTTTTCAGCAAACATTACAATGACTCAAACATTGCGGGAGATTTCAACAATTCATAGGCAACTCATCTATACCAAAACTTTTTTAATCTTAGCTGTCTCAATTGCTTTTTGCACTTCTTTTCGACATATGTCTTGATTTAAAACATCATCACTATGAGAGTGGTGCTTTACATGTTCCCTCTTCGTACAGCATACATGTTCATAAGATTCATTGTCAAAGTTTTCATACTGTCTTGAGAAGAGACCAAAAAAACTTCCGGATATCACAAGCCATTTAATACCATAACCAAGTGAGAGGATGTTTTTCTTTCACACCAAACCTGCATAGGAATCTTTTTAAAAGGTTTTGGGCCCAGATTATTTATCTCATTTCAGAAACATTGTGGATTTGTTGTATCTGCTGCACATGTATTACTTGTCCTCTCTGATATCTTCGTTTGTAGACCCCAAGTTTTTTATCAAAAATATTTTGTTTATGGGTCATCTGGGTAGCATAGCGGTCTATTCTGTTGCCTACCAACACAGGGATCGCTGGTTCGAATCCTCGTGTTACCTCCGGCTTGATCGGGCATCTCTACAGACACCGTGTCTGTGGGTGGGAAGCCGGATGTTGGTGTGTGTCCTAGTCGCTGCACTAGCGCCTCCTCTGGTGAGCGGGGCGCCTGTTCAGGAGGGAGGGGGAACTGGGGGTAATAGCGTGATCCTCCCACGCGCTACATACTCATGGTGAAACTCGTCACTGTCATGTATAGAGAAGCGGCTGGCGACTCCACATGTATCAGAGGAGGCATGCGATAGTCTCCAGCCTTCCCTGGATCGGCAGAGCGGGTGGAGCAGCGACCGGGACGGCTCAGAAGAGTGGGGTAATTGGCTGAGTACAACTGGGGAGAAAAAGGGGGGAAAAATCCAAAATGTTGTGGATTCTTTGTATCTGATCCACATGTATTACTCGTCCTCTCTGATATCTTCATTTGTAGAGCCCAAGTATTTTATCAAAGATATTTCATTTATGGCTGTAAATTATCTTATGCGGCTTTCTTAAAAAAATGCTTTCTTAAAGTAATGTCTTGGAAAATGGTGCAAAGTTCGAATCAGCGACAGTTTGCTTCAAACGCAGTTGGTTAACCCACTGAGCTAACGTGGTGCGGTGATGTAATAACATGCACACCACTGGTGCTTATAATATACACACCTAGATTAGGCATGTTGGCTTGTAGACATTTGCTGCAACACACCAAATGTAACTTTGGGTTCGCTTCGCGAACCCTAGTTATATGAACAACGACAAAATGGCTGAGAGGGTTATTGCATTGTGACATCATCCACAATAGCTCGCTGGAAAAAAGAAAAACGATGGAGGTGCATTCCCCGTGCCAATCCCGGACAATATGACCCCCTGTGGTCATATGTCCTCCCACCGACCCCGTATTGGCACGCCCACCGGAAGCGCTATTCCTCTTTGTAAGTCGAACCATCTCCAACTAAATGAGCACCACACCTGTGGCCCGGGTAGGAGGAGAACGGCTCTATTCTCGCGAACCCAAAGTTACATTTCACGTACTCCAAAGTGGCTGAGAGGGTTATTGCATTGAACAACGACAGGATTCGTGCCTCCGTTCCCTAGCCGTCCAATGAACCCTTCAAACCCCTGGTGGGAAGGGGTACGCGTTCTGATGAGAGCATCCTAAGAGGCCTGCTCCAGAACAGCGTCGGCAACCGACCGCACCTTAACGTGCCGGTAATAATGCTGTAAGAAAGTGGTCTCACCACTCCAAACCACCGCCTGGCGGATGACCTCCCAGTCGATACCTGACAACACAGCTATCGACGTAGCAGTCCCTCGGGTAGAATGTGCCTTCAGCTTAGGAGCTGTTTTACCCGCTTTGGTATACGCCTCCGTAATACCATCCACCAGCCAGTGTGCTAGCCTCTGGGTGGAAAGGGCATAACCTGTTTTGCTCACTCTGTAGGTCAACAGCAGCCTGTCAGACCTACGAATATCTGCTGTGCGCCGCATGTAAATGCGTAAAGCCCGTACAGGACACGAGAGGTGCAAGCGTTTCTCATCCCTAGTCACCGGTGACGGATGAAACGCGTGTATCACCACCGGGGCCCTACGCGTCAGGACAGACACAGTTTTGGGCACGAAGCTGGGGTCTGTAAAGAGCGTGACCATCAGATCACCAGAAAACACCATCCCCTTGATGGTGAGTGCAGTGAGCTCACAACCCCTCGCTGCGGTGGTAAGTGCCAAGAGCACAGCCAGCTTAGCCGAGACATAACGCATGTCTGCCGTAGACATGGGTTCAAAGGGATCTTTCTCTAGTGCGCGCAGAACAAGGGAAGCATCCCAAGTTTCAGCTCTCGTAAGCTCCTTAGCTGAGAGCTTCTTAGCACCCAACAGGTACTGCGTCATGAGCGGGTGCGTGAAAACCGTGCTACCCTCGATCTTCCCCCGGAAGAACGTGAGAGCCGATACACAGACTTTGACCGAGGAGAAAGACCATAGTCTATCACTCCTACAGAGACCTCCACAAAAGTCAGTATAGGGCCAATCCCTACTGACAAAGGGTCCATGTCGCGTTCAGCGCAAAATTGGTCAAATCGATTCCAGTACCCCTGGTACCTGGAATACGTGGAGTCTTTACGCGCCGCTAAGATGACACGAATCACTTGCGCACTAAGTCCCATAGCTAAGAGCCTGGCTTTGTAAGCATCCACGCCGCTAATCGGGAGCCTCCTCTCCAGGGGCCCTCCCGTAGCAGCCCTCCTGCTTGCGTGAGCGCGTCCGCCCACTCCAGGACGTCGAACCGCTCGCCTACTATCCAGGGCACTATTCGCGGAAACCACGGGGTGCTCGGTTCGTATGGGGCCACGAGAACTAACCGACCCCCTGTGCGCTCGAACTTGACCACCAGGTCTAGGAGGCACCTGCGTGGGGGGAATGCGTAAAGCATCTCCTCGGGCCATGGATCTAGTCCAAGCGCGTTGACCCCCAACGGCGCTAGGTCGGACGGGAGCATCGAGTACCAACGAGGGCACTTGTAATTGAGTTTCGATGCGAACAGATCCACCTGAGCTACCCCGAACCTCTCCCAGATCATAGCCACTATGGCTGGGTTGAGGCTCCAATTGTCCGCATGCGGGCCGCCTCTCGAGAGGATGTCCGCTGCTTCGTTGTCCTTCCCAGGAACATGAAGCGCCCTGATTGATAGCGCGTTGCTGTTGACCCAAATCCAAATTTGCATGGCCAACTCTCTGCAACGCTTGGACTTCATACCGCCTTGGCGGTTGATGTAGGCCTTGGCCGTCATGCTGTCTGTCATTATCAGTATGTGACGGCCTACGAGATCCTGAGCGAAATGCTGGATAGCCAGCCAAATCGTCTCCGTCTCGCGCGCGTTGATGTGGACCTTCTCCCCAGACGGCCACACTCCTCGCTCTGTTTTGTAGCCAAGGATGGCCCCCCAACCCGAGAGGGACGCATCCGTATAAATCATTACCTCGGGTCCCCTGGGGCCCATAGGGACGCCAGACATGTCCACGCAGGCTCTGTTCCAGTGGTCTAGGTCCTGCGCTACCACGCGCGGGACCAGGATAAGATTGTTGTTGTACCGGCGTTCGTTGCCGTATTTCAAGAAGTGAACTGCGAACCACAATTGCAGTCTCCTCATGAACAACAGACCTAAAGGAACAACTTGTTGAGCCGATGCCAGAAGGCCCAGCAGCCTCCTGATCATCCGACAAGTGACACATGTCCCCGGGACGAAATGTGGTAACGTGGTCCTGGTGGAATGCCATCTCTCTTGCGTAAGGGTTGCGCGCATGGATACCGTATCCAAACTCAGACCCAGATACGTTGCCTGGCACGAAGGCCATGGCGCGCTCTTCTTTATGTTGATAGTGAAACCCATGTACTCCATGAATTCCATCAACTCCTGAGTATGGAGTATTGCTTGTTCCGGCGACCGGGCCAACACCAACAGGTCGTCTAGGAAACATGCCAAGCGCATACCTTTGTGCATCAACACTCCGAGCGCTGCTTTCACACACCTTGTGAATGTCAGAGGAGAGAGGCGATATCCGAACGGGAGGCATGTGTACTGGTAACACTGACCCCGGTAACAGAACCGAAGATACTTTCTGTGTCTTTCCGCAATCGGACAATGATAGAAAGCATCTTTTAGGTCGACCGAAGTTAGCCAATCGGACTGTGTCACCATTGACAGCAGAACCGGTGTGCGTAGCATTTTGAAACTGACCTTCTCTACATACTTGTTGAAGGGTTTCAAATCTAGGATTGGGCGCATGCCCCCATCCTTCTTCGGGACCAGAAAGTAACGGCTGTAAAACCCGTCTTCTCTTTCTAGGGGAGGAACCACCGTGATTGCCCCTTTCGAGAGTAACTCTGTGAGTTCGTTGTCTAGGATTTGTGCTTCGGCCACCGACCCCGGTTCCGTATGCACTATTCCCAAGTACAATACCGTTCTCGAAAAGGATTTGGTGTCCGTGGACTATCTGATCCAAAACAGAAGCCGACGGGACCAATTCCTTCCACCTGTGTAACATGCGTGACAGAGGTCTCGTTGCCTCCTGTACCTTGCTGTTCAGGTAGCGCGCGTGAGTTGCGCGTAAAGGGTCTGGCCTCCGCCCCATGGCTATAGCTAGGTAGCACCATGCTAGCCGCCTCGTTAGCAGGTGCGAAGGGATCTGCAAGTCCCCATCTTTGACGGTACAGGGCAGCCTACCTTTGGCGCTCCGATCCTCTGATGGTTTTACAGAAATTGCAGTCGATCTCATTACGGTCTACATCCCTCAAGTAGCCTGTGTAGTGAACATGCGGGATATGGGAGACACAGTCCGGATGGGGGTCCCATTGGAGCGTCGCCGGTTTAACACACCCGCACCAAGCGTAGAATCCGGCCACATCGACCGGATTAACGAACATCTTGGCGATAAAAGGTAAGCTAACTATAAGTTAGTACCTAATATACCAGTATATCACTAGATTACTTGCGTATTTGCAGTTTTACTCTTAATCCCAGCGAGAGAGAAACAGCCATCGACCGATCTCATTTAGTTGGAGATGGAAAGAGGAATAGCGCTTCCGGTGGGCGTGCCAATACGGGGTCGGTGGGAGGACATATGACCACAGGGGGTCATATTGTCCGGGATTGGCACGGGGAATGCACCTCCATCGTTTTTCTTTTTTCCAGCGAGCTACTGTGGATGATGTCACAATGCAATAACCCTCTCAGCCATTTTGGAGTACGTGAAATGTAACGTTACATTCAATTACAATGTGTACCTATATACTTGCCTAGTTAGCTATCAAGCTGTACAGTACAGTGCCGATGTGAGATTTGCTACAGCTCACCAAAGTACACATATATATACAAATACTTTAGCCGTAGCAGTACACAGTGAAGGTACTGTTTGTTTGCTAGTGCATTTTACCCCCCATAGTGTGTGTGTGTGTGTGTGTGTGTGTGTGTGTGTGTGTGTGTGTGTGTGTGTGTGTGTGTGTGTGTGTGTGTGTTGTGTGCATGCGTGTGTTTGTGAATATTTATTTAATCGTTCATCTTCTCTGTATATTTTGTGTTTTTGTCTCTATGTATCCATCCCACTATTTGTTTGTTCATCCTAACCCATCAATTGATAACCCATCAATTGATCAGTTCACCCATCAGTTCATCAGTTTACATATCCATCCATCCATCCATCCATCCATCCTTCAGCTTTCCTGTCCTCTAGTCTTCTATGTATTTTGGTATCCATCTCTTTATTACTGTCTGCAGTTCACAGCAGACAGTATGGGGATAACACAAGCAGAAAACCTTTCATTAAATCTAATTTGTCTGGTGGCTGGTCTAATGTGTGAATTTCCAAGCAAGAGGTGAGATTGCGGTTTAAATCAGAAGTGGGCATGGGGGTGTCTCACTCCCTTCAACAGACCGTAAATAACTCCTAAGGAGCAATGACAGCACTTCCCAGTTATTTAAGCCCCCAGTGTGCGCCCCCCACCCTCACCTCCCACTTTGTTTTAATGAGTGGAATTTGTAAATTTGCGTACACAGATTCCCGCCGCTGGAGACGAACCACTGCAGAACGGCAGACAGAATTTGGGGTTGCATCAGTATTGCCTCCTGTGTTGCATCATTTGTTTATGCAAGGCACAGTAAACAGGAAAGTTGTGAATAGATGCACACTGCCACTGAAGGATTACCAACTGGGTCTACTCGGCACAGGCCCAGGGGCCCAAGGGGTCGGGGGCGGGGTGTAAGCCAAAGCCTCTGCCTGAAATCACTGCACAGTTGAAGGAGTCAGTCGTTCATATCAACAACAGCTTGCTTTCACTGGATTTTCATGTCTTTAAGATTAATGGTGGCTTTAGCCAATCTAATATTTGTGGTAGAAAGAGGTGTACTTTGTAAATATGCTGTTTGCTTAAATTGTGTGTGTGTGTGTGTGTGTGTGTGCGTGCGTGCGTGCGTGCGTGCGTGCGTGCGTGCGTGCGTGCGTGCGCGTGTGTGTGTGTTGGGGGTTTAGGCATCCGTGCCAAGGTGGCCCATTTTCTTATAATCTGTCCCTGCACACTGCATACTGTGTTTATTTGAGCACCTCAGTGAAGCCAAACACTGTGTCTCCACCAATCATTGGAAGCTGTGGTGATAGATGGAACAATGGCCAAGAAGGTTAAACAACTCAGAGGTTAGGCCTGTGTTGAATAAGATGTCCTTGAGTGAGACACTATAGCCTCATCTGCTCAACAAATGCAATTGTTAGCGCTCTGAAATACTGAAATAACCATTTGGGAAATAAATTACTGCCCTAAAATGCTCCAGCATTTTTTTTCTTTTTGTAACACCACTTGGTAAGTGTGGTTATGGAGTGTGGTTTACTCTCTGCTGCAGGCAGAGAGAGCGGGTGCATGGATTGCCACAGTGGTGGCCCGTACGGGTTTCAAACTGTGACTTTGGTGTTATCAGCAACAGCAAACCCAAGCCCAGGAGGAGCTGGCTTCTCAGCAGGCAGAAGACTGGGCTCTCCTGATGGAGCTGTTGCACTCCCCCTTTGCTGCCCACGGGGGTGATCTGGACGCTTCCTCATCTCATCAACCTCAGATCACCTTGCCAAGAAGACATCCGCTGATGACCCTGAGGCACTTTTGAACATCTCTGAAGGCACAGCGTTGGCGTGCGGGTGGCCAGAGAATGAATGGGCTGTGCACGTGCTCCCCCGGTTTGCTGATGAGGCAGAAGCTGCTGCGCACAGCCTACTGGTGTCCTCCCAGCAGGAATACTGAGCCATCAGGTGAGGTGAGCTGTCCTGGATTGGGTAGGACTCATGCCAGAAGGACATCGGCACCGGTTCAGGATACTCAGCCTGGAGGACACCAGCCTCCCCTCCATCCTGGTGCAGCAGCTCCTCGATGGAGCAAGATCGTGGCTATGATCAGGTCCACAGGACATCAGTGATGTTGTGGCAGGATGAGGAAAAACACAGGAGACCAAGGCGAGTTTGATGTTTATTCCTCAACTCCAAAAAACCAACTGCAGCAGGAACAACCCTGCACCGGCGAGCCCGGGAACGTAAACCATGCCCCCAGCTCACAGTCCTGCTGGGTGAGAGGCATAGCCCCTAGTGTCCGCCACACAGCCCCCCCCCCCCCGAACACCCAGAAGGGACTCCTGGAAAGAAAATTAGTGTCTCACTGGAAGCTTAAGCAGCCTGCCATAACGGCTGTGCCGTCCCTCAGCCGAAACAGTAGGTGAAACACAGTCCAAAGCCAGCTGAGAAGCAGAACGCTGAACCCGTGAAGACACTGCCGGGGTCCTGGAAGGAGGACGACCCCGACGGGGAACCTGGGCCGGAAACACAACTTCGCCTGCCACCCTGTGCGCGGGTTTAAGCCTATCAAGCGTGACACGCTCCCTACGCCCACCCATATCTAGCACAAAACCCTTAGGACCCGTCTCAAGAACCCGAAATGGGCCATCGTATGGGGGTTGGAGGGGCGAACGGTGAGCATCATGCCGTACAAAAACAAAACGAGCTGACATGAGCTCCGCAGGCACGAACGACCGCGGAAAACAGTGGTGAACGGGGCCTGGAACCCGAGTGCTGTCGGACAAAAAGAGATAAACGGCCGGACGGGGTGGAGGAGCGGAACTCCCAGGCAAAAATTCCCCAGGGACGCGGAGCGGCTGAGCTGACCGAGCACCGGCTCAGCAGGTGAAGCGTCGAGGTCCTCCTTAGGAGCCGAACGCAACCCGAGCATAACCCAAGGTAAACAGTCTACACAGTTACCATCCGAGAGCGCAGCGCGCAGTGCTGCCATGAGCGACCGGTGAAAACGTTCACACAAGCCGTTAGCCTGAGGGTGATACGCGGTAGTGCGGTGTACCTGCACACCCAAGGATCGCGCAAGTGCCGACCAGAGCTCTGACACGAACTGGGGGCCCCTGTCTGAGGTGATATCTGACGGAGTGCCGAAACGGGCGACCCAGGAGGAAAGAAAAGCGCGTGCAAAATCCGAGGATGTTGAGGAGGACAGAGGGACAGCCTCTGGCCACCTGGTGGTCCGATCTACCATTGTGAGCAGGTGCGTAAAACCCTGTGAAGATAGAGGACCCACCAGGTCCACGTGCACGTGGTCGAAACGTCTGGCCGGTATCGGAAACGGTTCGAGGGGCGATTTAGTGTGCGGGTGGACCTTAGCGCACTGGCACGCTACACGTGCAGCTGCCCACCCCTTGACGTCCTTGCGGAGGCCAGGCCAAACGAACTTGGAACCGACCAACTTCACCGACGCCCGAACTCCAGGGTGCGAGAGGGAGTGAATCGAATCGAAAACTCGACGGCGCCAGGCCACTGGAACAACGGGGCGGTGACGGCCGGTGGAGACATCGCAGAGGAGGGCAGGACTGCCTTCCTGCATCACAGCGTCCTCTAGCTTGAGACCGGTACGCGTTGACCTAAGGGCAAGGACGTCCGGGCCGCTGGGCTGGTCGGCAGCCATAGCGGAGAAATCCACGCTGAGGTGCACAGGACACACAAGCACACGCGACAGACAATCAGCAACAGGGTTGGACTTCCCGGCCACATGCTGAATGTCCGTTGTGAACTCGCAGATCGCCGCTAGGTGGCGCTGCTGACGAGCAGACCACGGCTCAGTCACCTTGGACATGGCAAAAGTCAGCGGCTTATGATCCACGTAAGCCGTGAATGGGCGACCCTCCAGCAGGAAGCGGAAATGCCGGGTTGCAAGGTGCAGTGCCAGCAACTCCCAGTCAAAAACGCTGTACTTGCGCTCGCTATCCCGCAGTTTGCGGCTAAAAAATGCGAGTGGCTGCCACGCATTCGCCACACGCTGTTCAACCACAGCCCCCACGGCTATGTCAGACGCATCGGTTGTTAAAGATATGGACGCCGTGGGTGTGGGATGGGCGAGGAGGGCAGCGTTAGCCAGGGTGCACTTAGCTCCGTCAAAGGCTTGGACCCGTTCGGGAGTCCAGTCGACAGGGTCGTTAGTCTTCTTAAACCGCAGGGCTTCGTAAAGTGGCTGAAGGAGGTGGGCAGCATGAGGGAGGAAATGGTTATAGAAATTCACCATTCCCAAGAATTCCTGCAATGCCTTAACAGAGACTGGGCGGGGAAATTCCGCCAGCAAACGCTGAAAAACATCCCCTAATGCTAAAAAGTTAGCGTGTGGTAACGGCCCGGCTCCCCCTGTCTCGCACGGAAAAGTGGCGAAAGACACAGCATCAATTAAACGGCGGTTTGCAACATCAACAAGCAGGCCATTAGCACACAGAAAATCCGCGCCGATAATAGGAACAGTAATGGCGGTGACTACAAAGTCCCACTCAAAATGGCGCCCGTGGAAGCAAACAGTCACCAACCTTGTGCCAAACGTCGCAATGGACGAACCGTTAGCTGCACTTAACTGTGGGCCGCCGCCTTCGGCCGACCTGTCTGTCTTAGCAGGAGGGAGTAGGCTCTTTTGCGAGCCTGAGTCCACCAGAAACCGTCTTCCTGACATCGTGTCCTTAATGAAGAGCAGCTCACTACGTCCGCCAGCGCCCACAGCTGCTACTGAGCGCTGGCCCTGGAGTTTCCCGGCGCCTCAAATGTGCACGGAGGGACGCAGCGCCTCACTTTGCCGGCGAACCAGAGGTGGAAGAAACAGAGGCCTCTCCAGTGCCGTCTCCGGGCAGTCACTTCAGCCACCACTGCCGGGTCCGCGTCCTCTGATGCAGAGGCTCCAATGCCACACTCTGCACAGAGAACCGTCTGGTAACCAGCAGGACCCGATCGGCCTCCTCAGCCAAACCAGTCACCAGCGGCCAGACACGGGGAGTTAGCCAAAGCCGCGCGCACAGGAGATGGAAGCTGGCGCAGGAAAACGTGCGGGAAAAGGAATCCACCTTCGTCCGAGCCTAGCAGCGACAGCATATTGTCCATGAGATCCACAGCCATCCCGTCGCCCAAACCGGATAGGGAAAGGATTCTATCTGCCCTCTCAGCGGTAGATAGGCTGTACCTCCGGAGCAGAAGATGTTTGAGGGCGACGCATTTATCGTGTTGCGGAGGGGCGCTTAACAGCTGCATGGCCCGGTGTGTGGACTGCTGGTCCAGCGCAGCGACGACCAAATAGTATCTGGAGAATTCCGCGGAGATTCCACGCAGGTGGAACAGCGCCTCGACATGCTGGAACCACGAGGCCGGGTCGCTCTGCCAGAACTCTGGGAGCTTCACAGCCGCGGCGAGAATGGCCGGCTGTGAGAGTTGGGGCGGCGTGGCCGAAGTGGATTCACACTCCTCTTCTGGTCCAAACATGTTCAATTCGGGGTCACCAATGTGGCAGGATGAGGAAAAACACAGGAGACAAAGGCGAATTTGATGTTTATTCCTCAACTCCAAAAAACCAACTGCAGCAGGAACAACCCTGCACCAGCGAGCCCGGGAATGTAAACCACGCCCCCAGCTCACAGTCCTGCTGGGTGAGAGGCATAGCCCCTAGTGTCCGCCACAATGTCATAAACCAAGTGGTACTGGAGTACCTTGTCACTTGTCTGCCCCCTGCGACAGCCGACTAGGTCCAATGGCGGAGGACCACCTTGCCCTTCCCGCCTGAGACCAACGGGGTGAGCCAGCAGGTCGCCCCATCCCGGCCTTGACGGGAAGATTTCACACACACACACACATGCAGACACACATACATGACTATGCGCTCACATCAGTACCAGCTGCCCAAATACAAAGAAAACTGTTCAGGCAGAAGCCAAGGCCAGGCTCAAAATGGGAGAAATAGAGGAGTATAGTAATGATTGGTGTAGCCCATCATCCTTGTGCATAAGTCTAAAAGGGTCTTCATGTTTCTGTGTGGACAATTACAAGGTGAATGATGTATCCAAGTTTTATTCCTATGCAATGCCGCAGGTCGATGAATTCTAGACCCGCTCTGCTCACTTTTTTGCGACACTGGATTTAACTAAGAACTACTGGCAGATGCCCTTGTCTACAGAGTCTAAGGAAAAATTGGTTTCTCTACCCAGATGGTTTGTACTAGTTCATGACACTTCCATTCAGGCTGTTCAGAGGTCCAGCCATATTTCAGTGCCTCATGGACTGGGTACTGCATCCACACGCTGCATATGCTGTAGCCTACTTGGATGATGTGATCAACCACAGTAGCAGCTGGGACCAGTTTATGCTGCAGGTGGCTGCAGTGCTCGAGTTCATAAGGTAGGCGGGGCTCATGGCCAACCTGAATAAGTGTGAGGTCTAGCGATATGGTATCTGGGGTACAACTTGGGTGGCAGGCTGGTGCACTGCCCGATAGATAAGACTGCAGCAATTGCGGCAAGCTCAGGCCATAAGATAAAAAAGCAGGTGAGGGCATTCCTGGGACTGGCCGGCTATCATAGATGATTCATCCTTGCCTTTGCGGAGCTGACCAGTCCCTTCACTGAGTTCACCCGAAAGGCCAGCTCAGATCTGGTCCAGTAGATGGAGCAGTGTCAGGTGGTGTTCGAGAAGATTAAACAAGCTCTCTGTGGGAAGCTGATGCTCCACACTCCTAACTTCTCTCTGCTTTTGTCTTCCACTGTTGCTTCCGGTTCCGGTTACCAATGGCGGTTTGTTTTGAGGCTCTGCATATTTTTTTACATTTTAACCATTTTTAACGACTCTGTGAGATCTTGGATCATTTTAATTGATTTTATGGTTTGTGTATTATATATATATATATATATATATTTTTTTTACCCGACCATCGATTACATCAATTGACAACCATATAGATGACAGATGCTGTATGCCATTGCTGGTCTCAGATTTGGTTTCGCACAGAACCTGAGATTTATGAGACTAAAAATGGTAGAATTATTGTGGAGGATGAGCTACTCCGTTTCCTGGCTGTAAAAATGAAGACACTGACCCAGGATGAGATCGTGTTGTTGGTTGAGAACTATTTTGACTCCAAGTGGATAGAGACTTCAAGGAAGGTACTGTTTAACCTTTGCCGTCTTACGCAGCAGCTCATTTCCCACAAAGGGCCTAAGAAAGATGCCAGTAAAATAAAATCTTGCCTTAATGTACTGAATGAGTGTGGAGAGAAGACTCCCAGATTTGTCTCTCATTACTTGGATGCTCTGCCACCGGTGACATTCTCCAACATGGATGTCTCGAGCCTGCTTGGCAGAATGGAGCAGCTGTATGTGGAGGTCAGCTCTATGAAACATGCAATGCAGATACATGCTACTGTGAGCAAAGATCTTCGGTTTATCACTGAGAAGATTGATCACCGAGTGTGTGCACTGGAGCGCTCCGTTGACCTGACTGAGGGCAATGGTCCAGATACGTCGGTGGCGGTGGTTGGGGCCACTGTCATGAGCACGATAGATGGAGCTGCCGGCCTGGTCGGCACAGTATCTGGGGCTGCACCGGTGGAAGCCCCAGGCCTGGGAGCAGAGGAGGGAGCTTCAGCAGTGGTCTCCACTCTGGAAGTGGAGAAGGCTGAGGTAGCAGAGGGTCCTGGTGGATTAATGTCTCTGCCAGGCACCTCAGTGTGGAGTCAAGTTGTGAAATGTCACCCAGCGAAAGTTGCTATTCACTCAAGCTCACTTACTGTTAACCCCGGGCAGAAAAATAAATCCGTTAATGTTATTGGTACTGGAGCTGGGAGTAATATCAAGGTGGTAAAGACGAAGCTGGTGAGTGTTTTTGCCACCAAGTTCACACCAGACCTAGACGCTGACACTCTGTCTGGGTATCTTAAAGATAAACTTGCCCGTGATGTTATCTGTCAAAAGATTGGCTCTGTATACAGTAGATTCAGCTCATTTAAAATATCTGCTGAATGCAATGAGGTTGGAGAAATGTACAATCCGGAGCTCTGGCCTGAAGGAGCACTTGTCTGGCGCTATTATGGGCTGCACAGGGGTGGGGTTATACGGTCAAACACTGCTTTTATTGCGGGGGGAATGAATATGCCTGCTGGTGATATGATCACTCACTAGTCTTGCTAAATGAACATTCGGGTTTTGTCATACAAATGTCGTGGCCTGCGTTTGGGCCAGAGCGCAGGGGATAAAGCTCGCCGCATAGTTGTTGAAAACCTTTTGGAGAACTGTGACATACTATGTATGCAAGAGACATTTTTAGCAAAGCAAGAGCTGGAAAAACTAAACTCCTTCAATGAGAACTTTCATGGGGCTGGGGAGTCTACAACTGACCTTGGCGTGGGAATTGTCAGATGCAGGATACCAGGGGGTGTGGCTGTTGAAGTAATACTTGGGGTAGTATTGGTCGAGGATCAATGACCACACCGGGTTATAGAACTCAGGTTTAATCGTGGCTCAGTAGGCAGATGTAATAACCATACATGGTAGTGGTGTAACCATAATAACAGTCCGGGTAGTACATAACACCTACTGTAGTTCCAGTGGATATACATGGCGTTATATCACTACATCCCCCTGTTTAGTTTTCAATTTTTTCATTACACAGAGGTTGCCTTCTTTTTTTTCTTTTTTTTTTAGACAACACACTCAGAATTGTCCATCTCAAAAAACAATAAACATATTCAGAGCCCTCCTTTTGTGTGTGATTGTCTCTACTCATAGTCCTTGTAGTGAGCTGGTTTGGAAACAGCTCTTCCATATCTTGTGCGTACTGTCTTGTGTGTTTCACAGGTTTGGCTGGAAGAAGTTCCAGCTGCATGAGTGTCCCGTTGAGGTTCTGTGAAGCGGGTTCTTGGGCTCCTCAGTGCATGGGGGTGGTGAATTTCCCGCAGGTGGCTCCTGCCACGTCTGAGTTTGTTCCCATTTGATGTTTGCACAATGTAGCTCCTTGGCTCATCGCACTTTTGTACGACGGTGGCTGGATACCAAGTCCCTTTTTCCTTGTTTAGGACAGATACGTGCTGTCCGGGACCGAGTGGAGGTAGTTCTCTGCCGCTGCTGCGGTCATGATGTTCCTTCATGTTTGCTGTTCTCTGCTCCAGGTGGAGTCGGTTTTCCTCCTTGCCTGGGTCCCCTCGACTCAGCAGCAGGGTGGTGACCGGCCTTCCGAAGATCAGTTCTGCTGGTGATGGTAGTTTACTGTCGATGGGTGTTGCTCTGACCTGTAGTAAGGCCACTTGTATGTTACCTCCTTGTCTCATGGTTTTTTTCACAATGGATTTGATGTGTCGCACATGCCTCTCAATGAATCCATTGCTTTTTGGATAGTGGGGTGAGCTTGTCACGTGCCTGATTCCCCAGTCAGCTGTGAATCTCTGGAACGCGTGCCCTGTGTACTGGGGTCCATTATCTGTAAGTATCTCGTCAGGCCTTCCAAAAAGACACATGTACATTTCCATTTTTTGTGCAACTGCCCGGCTGGACACAGGCATGGGCATTTCATCCACTAGAGGGAACTTAGAATATCTGTCCACAATCAGTAAATACTGATGTCCATTGATCTCGAATAGATCAGAAGCTAGGGATTGCCATGGTTTTGACGGTGTGTTGTGTGGGTTGAGAGGTTGCTTTGGATTTGCATCCTGATGTTCCACGCATACGCTACATGACCTGCAGACTCTTTCGATGTCATCGTTCATTCTGATCCAGTAGACACTTTCTCTCGCCAGTCGCCGTGTCTTTTCGATGCCCTGGTGTCCTACATGCAGCTGTTCGAGTATAGAATCAGTCATGGAGTCTGGGATGAGCACCTGTCTGCCTTTGAATATGACTCCTGCTTCAACTGCGAGCTCATCTCTGAATGACCAGTACTCACGTAGTTGTCTTGGTAGAGCTTTGATGTTGTCTGGCCATCCCTGGTGGATCAGCTCTTTCAGTGCATTGAGTCTGGGGTCGCTGGTGGTTTCCGTGCGGAGTGCGTCCTGTTTCTCAGGAGAGAAGTTTATCATTGCAACAGTGAGCATCTCTGGATCCTCGACTTCTGCCTCTATTCCGTCAATGCGCTCGTCCAGCTCGATGTTGCTGTTGTTCTCAGGGTTGGGTAGTCGGCTGAGTGTGTCTGCCAGGACCATCTGGTTTCCTGGTCGATACGTGACCTCGTAGTTGTATCCTTGTGTTTTTATCAGCATTCGCTGAAGCCGTGGCGGGGCGGCATGCAGTGGCTTTGTGCATATGGTAACGAGGGGTTTGTGGTCTGTAACTACAATGAATGACTTCCCATACAGGTAGGTATGGTATCGCTGCATTGCATAGACTATGGCCAGCATTTCTCGCTCTATGTTGCTGTACCTGGATTGGCAGTCGTCCAGTGTCTTTGAGCCAAAAGCTATGGGTCTTTTGTTCTGCACTAATGCCACGCCCAGTCCTTTCTGTGATGCATCGACCTCAAGTGTCAGAGGTGTGCTTGGATCATAGTACTTCAGGCAGTCATGTTCGTTGATAACTGATTTCAGGTCCTCAAAGCTCTTTTGGTGGTCAGTGTCCCATGTCCAAGGCACGTCACTTTTCAGCAGCACCCTCAGTGTGTGTGCTTTGTCTGCGAACTTTGGGATGTAGGGTGACAGGTAGGTCAGCATCCCCAAGAATCTGCTCAGTTCATCTTTGTTCTGGGGTGTCGGCATTTTCTGGATGTCCCTGATTTTGGCTAGGTCAGGTTTGATACCTTTGTCTGTGTACAGGTTGCCAAAGAATGAGATGCTTGTCTGTTTGATTGTGCACTTGTCACTGTTGAACACAATACCTGTCTTGGCTGCTCTCTCCATCAGGTTGGTCAGGTTCCTGTCATGCTCCTCTTCGCTTGCTCCGTAGACTGCGATATCATCGGCTATGCTGACGACACCATCGAGCCCCTCCAGGATTTGGTCCATCTTTGCCTGGAAGAGATCTTGAGAGACACTGAGACCAAATGGCAAACGTTTCCAGCAGTATCTACCAAATGGAGTTCGGAATGTGGTTAGCAGTTGTGACTCTTCCTCTAGGTGTATTGACCAATATCCAGCTTTTGCGTCAAGTTTGCTGAATATTTTTGCATTTGCAAACTTCGGGTTCAGTTCCTCCACAGTAGGAATCTTGTGTGGGCATCTCCTAAGGCTGGCATTAAGCTTCTGGGGGTCTAAGCATATGCGAAGGGAACCGTCTTTCTTTGTGCTGTATGCCAGACTCAAGCACCAGTCTGTGTGCTGTTCTACTATTCTTAACACATCTTGTTCGACTAGGTTATTCAGTTCATCTTTCAGTTTGTCTTTGATGTGAATGCTGCACTTACGTGGTGGGTCTATGAATGGTTCAGCATCCTTTTTCAGGAAGACCTTGGCCTTTCCACTGAAGTTGCCAATTTTGTCAAACTGGTCTGGGTATGCTCTCTTTAGGTCTGCACTGTTAGATATGGTCATTTTGGGTTTTGTCTGTCTTGTGTTGACTTTTTTCTGGTTTGCATGTCCTTTCTCGGTCACTGCATCTACATTGACAGTCACTAGGTTTAACAGTTCACATGTTGGCAGCCCAACTATGGCTGGCCCTGGTACATCTACAACATAGAACTTTGCATTGATCCATTTGGATTCTTTGTACTGGCATGGAATGTCAATGGTGCCTAGGCAGGGGATGGCATGACCACTGTATGCAGATAGCCTCCTGTTGGTTTTTTTCAGTCGTTTCTGGGTGCATGCATTTTCACCGTACATCTGCTTGAAGGTACGCAATGGGAGTGTGTTGCCTGACGCACCTGTGTCTATCTTCAGACGTAGTGTGTATCCACGACCAGGTAGGTCAGGTGGTGTCACCTTCAGGACTGTGTACGCCTCCTCTTTGGCCGGCTTGCTGTCTATGCTATGCATGCACTTTTCACTGATAGTTATGGAGTGAAACTGTTTCTGGTAAGTACTTTCATTCTCACTGTCTGTTTCACTGCTACTCTCTACAGCATGTATGCGAGTCCTGCTCTGTTGCTTTTTGTCTATATAGGTTTTGCGCTTGTGCTGTTTGTCTTGTGGTGTGTGGGACTTACTTCCCCCGCTCCTGCTCTGGCTGGAGTGTTCCTGGCACTCTCGTTTGGCCTTCCTGCAGCACTGCTCCCAGTGACCTTTTGCACCACACGCATTGCATTCATCATCATATGCAGGACATCGACGTGGTTTGTGGCTTCTCCCACAGTTACGACATATGCGGTCCCTGTCCACAGCGTGGATTCTCTCATTGTGTGACAGGCTAAGTTTGTCTAACTGTTCATTGCCTGCTGTCAGGGCTTCATATTTTCATCCCTCGGCCAGAACCTCTGCTAAGGAATATCCTTTTGGTTTGCTGCATAGATCATTCCTCAGGGCATCATGGGGAGTGCTCGCAATAATAAGCTCAATCATACGCTCGTTAAGCTCTTCGTCTGAAAACTGACATTTCTGTGCTAGTGTTCTGGCTCTGGTCACAAAATCATCAATATTCTCATCTGGTTTCTGTCTGTGTTGCATCAGTTGCAGTCTATAGATTCTGAAATTTACGTTCAACTTTAGCTGTTTTACAAAGAAGTCCCATAGTTTGGCAGGCTTTTTCTTTTCATCATCAGTGAGACCACTGGCGTTCAGTCTTTTTAATCCTTCATCTCCGATTCCACGACATATTTTCCTAGCTTGTTTCTTCATCTTCTAAATACAGAGTCATTTTCTGTTGATACAATGAAATTGCCTCACCCAGGTCCGGGTCTGACCAATTCATCGTCGGTAGATGCGATGCCATGACGTCTCCTGTTACTAGCTAGCTAGTTAGCTTTGCGGCTAGCTCAGCTCCGGCGCACTCTTGCTTGAATGATGACAGAAATTATCCACGGACAATTTTATCAGTCTATCTTCATTCTTCATAGAGAGTACTTTACCGCTGCCACCATGAAGTAATACTTGGGGTAGTATTGGTCGAGGATCAATGACCACACCGGGTTATAGAACTCAGGTTTAATCGTGGCTCAGTAGGCAGACGTAATAACCATACATGGTAGTGGTGTAACCATAATAACAGTCCGGGTAGTACATAACACCTAGTGTAGTTCCAGTGGATATGCATGGCGTTATATCACTACAGCTGTTCTATGGAATAAGAAGCTTGATTCATTGATAAATGTGGTTAGGCTTGGTGTTGACTGGTGCATTGCAATACAGTTTACTCACAATGACAGGGAATTATTTATCCTAAATGTGTATACACCCTATGAATGCCTGCAGAATGAGGATGAATATTTGAATAGGCTTGCATTCATCAATTCCTTTATTCAAGATAATGCTTCTTCCAGTGTGTACGTCATTGGGGATCTGAATGCTGATATCTCAGACAGGAATTCGTTATTTGCCAATCACATTCCTCAGTTCTGTCAAGATAATAATCTTATATTGTCAAGCTAAGTCTTGTTGCCTACAAATACTTTTACATGCATAAGTGAGGCCTGGCACACTACGTCATGGCTGGACCACTGTATTTGAACAGCTGATTCACATGCCTCGTTGGGGAGTATGGATATTATGTATGGGGCAGCAACGACTGATCACATACCTCTTGCTATGGCTATAAATGTTGAACATCTGCTTGCGCTGTCTAGTAATGGAGATAGTAATAATGCAGAAAGGTTGGACTGGTCAGCTCTTACAAAGTAGGACATCTTATCCTATCATGCCCGTACAGATGAAACCTTGAGTAGTATACATCTGCTTAGAGATGCAGTTATGTGCAGAGACATTAACTGTAAGGATATGAGGCATAGGGGAGATCTCTGCTGCATGTATGATGATATTGTTGGTGCTCTGTATGAAGGTAGTAAGCCCTACTACAAGTATAAAAATAAGACACATAACATAAGGTCTGGTTGGAACAAGTATGTAGCTGGGTATCATGAAGAAGCATGTGAAGCCTTTAAATTATGGGCTATGGCAGGCAACCCCATACAAGGGCCGGAGCTTGAACACAAGAAGCTCACTAATGCAAGATACAAGTACGCCATTCGCTTCATCTGCAAAAATTAGCAAGCCATGAGAGCAGATTCCATGGCTAAGAAGCTGCTAAGAAATGATCCTGCTAATTTTTTGGAAAGAAGTAAGAGCTCTCAACAGCCATAAAACATCACTGCCATGTCTGTGAATGTTCTCATTCATCCAGGTCATGGTTATCCGACCGTCGCTGCTAAACAAATGCAAACCAATAGCTCCGATGGCGACGGGCGCGGCTGGACATCGGAGCACAGGAGAGCTGCGCATATCAATAGCTCCGATAACGACGGGCGCGGCCAAACATCGGTACACAAAAGAGCCACTCATATCTATGGCTCTGTTAGCGACAGGCGTTGGTAAACATCGGATCACAAAGAGCCACGCATATCAATAGCTCTGACAACGACTCCTATAGGATAAATTCTGAGTCTCATCACCAGCCAGTCAGACTAGCTTGGTCTAGTCAGAAAGGCACGAACTGAGGTAGCCTCTTGGATGAGAGGCGAAACGTCTTCACGGATATATACCAAGTCCACTTGCACTTGATTCAACTCCTTTGGATCACTACCATGAACTGTTGATGGTATCTCCGGTACAGACAATATTGCTGAGTTATGGCGACAGCATTATAGTACCTTATTCAATTGTGTCCACAGTGATCTGTATAAGGTGGGCAATATTGAAAGTGATGATTCAATGGTGATCATGTCACACGAGGTGTACCAAGCTATAAACAAGCTGTCTGTTAACAAGGCAAGTTGCTTAGATCATATTACTGCTGAACACCTTAAATATGCCAGTCCGAGGTTAGCTCCTCTCCTTGCTGTCTGTTTTACTGGCTTTATGGTCCATGGCTTGTTACCAGACTCAATGTTGTCTGTACTGTTAGTGCCAGTCATTAAGGACAAAGCTGGTAAAGTATGCAGCCTAGAGAACTACAGGCCTATAGCTGTAGCCAGCATACTGTCAAAAGTCCTAGAAAGAATATTGCTGGATAGAGTGCATGAATTTATCAACTCCACAGATAACCAGTTTGCTTTTAAAGCTAGACATGGCACTGACTTATGTATATACACTCACCGGCCACTTTATTAGGCACACCTGTCCAACTGCTCGTTAACGCAAATTTCTAATCAGACAATCACATGGCAGCAACTAAATGCATTTAGGCATGTAGACATGGTCAAGACGATCTGCTGCAGTTCAAACCGAGCATCAGAATGGGGAAGAAAGGTGATTTAAGTGACTTTGAACGTGGCATGGTTGTTGGTGCCAGACGGGCTGCTCTGAGTATTTCAGAAACTGCTGATCTACTGGGATTTTCACACACAACCATCTCTAGGGTTTACAGAGAATGGTCCGAAAAAGAGAAAATATCCAGTGAGCGGCAGTTCTGTGGGCGAAAATGCCTTGTTGATGCCAGAGGTCAGAGGAGAATGGCCGGACTGGTTCGAGCTGATAGAAAGGCAACAGTAACTCAAATAACCACTCATTACAACCGAGGTATGCAGAAGAGCATCTCTGAATGCACAACACGTCGAACCGTGAGGCAGATGGGCTACAGCAGCAGAAGACCACACCGGGTGCCACTCCTGTCAGCTAAGAACAGGAAACTGAGGCTACAATTCGCACAGGCTCACCAAAATTGGACAATAGAAGATTGGAAAAACGTTGCCTGGTCTGATGAGTCTCGATTTCTGCTGCGACATTCGGATGGTAGGGTCAGAATTTGGCGTCAACAACATGAAAGCATGGATCCATCCTGCCTTGTATCAACGGTTCAGGCTGGTGGTGGTGGTGTAATGGTGTGGGGGATATTTTCTTGGCACACTTTGGGCCCCTTAGTACCAATTGAGCATCGTGTCAACGCCACAGCCTACCTGAGTATTGTTGCTGACCATGTCCATCCCTTTATGACCACAGTGTTCCCATCTTCTGATGGCTACTTCCAGCAGGATAACGCGCCATGTCATAAAGCTCGAATCATCTCAGACTGGTTTCTTGAACATGACAATGAGTTCACTGTACTCAAATGGCCTCCACAGTCACCAGATCTCAATCCAATAGAGCACCTTTGGGATGTGGTGGACTGGGAGATTCGCATCATGGATGTGCAGCCGACAAATCTGCAGCAACTGCGTGATGCTATCATGTCAATATGGACCAAACTCTCTGAGGAATGTTTCCAGTACCTTGTTGAATCTATGCCACGAAGGATTAAGGCAGTTCTGAAGGCAAAAGGGGGTCCAACCCGGTACTAGCAAGGTGTAGCTAATAAAGTGGCCAGTGAGTGTATGCCTTAAAGGAAATTGTAAACAAATACAGAGGCCAAAACTCATTGGTTCTTATGTGTTTTATTGATGCTTCTAAAGCTTTTGATCGTGTTAATCATAGAAAGTTGTTTGTTAAATTGAGTCAAAGAGGGGTCCCTAAATACATTGTGAGAATTCTGCCTTATTGGTATGCCCACCAGACTATGCAAGTGAAATGGGGTAATAGTGTTTCAGCCCCATTTGGGGTTAGCAATGGTGTCAGACAAGGGGGAATTCTGTCTCCAGTTCTCTACAATTTATATATTGATGATTTGTCCAAGCAGCTGAAAGCCTGTAACACTGGGTGCATGACTGGCAATACTTTGGTGAACCATATTATGTATGCAGATGACCTTGTCATTCTTAGTCCCTGTAGCGCTGGTCTCCAGCAGCTCCTTGATATACGTATGTTCTGTGTATGGAGTGGAGCGTGATATCAAATACAATGCTAGTAAGAGTGTTGTCATGATCTGCAGAACCAAAGAGGTCAATCATCTAAAATTTCCTGATTTTAAATTGTCTGATAATAATCTGGTGGTGTGTAATAAGGTGAAATATCTTGGGCACTATATTACTGAACAAATGACAGATGATGATGATATTTATAGGCAATGCCGCATGATGTATGCACTAGCAAACACTCTGTCATGCAAATTTGGTATGTGTTCAGTTTGTGTGAAGATGTCTCTGTTAAGAGCATATTGTACAACACTCTATACTGCACACCTGTAGTCAAACTATAAAAAAGCAAGCTTACAGAGGCTTCTAGTGGCTTATAATGATGCCATGAGAATACTGCTAAAAAGACCTAGATGGTGTAGTGCAAGTGAAATGTTTGTGGCTGCAGGAGTCAGTACCTTTCAGGCTCTTCTAAGAAATCTTATGTGTAAATTTATTTGCCGGCTCAATGACTCTGATAATGTAATAATCAAGAGTTTAACTAATATAAGATTCAGTGCCACACGCTACCAATCCTGGCTGTGGGACCACTGGTATAGCTGCCTTCTTTTAACACACTGACTTGGTCCATTTATGTAATTTTGTCGTGTTACTCTATGTATTGTCTAGGGATTGTCTTTTACCTATTTGTCTTTGTCTGTTATGGACCCTGAGTCTGCAATAAAGTTTTGAATTGAATTGAATTGAATTGAATTGAATTGAATTGAATTGAATTGAATTGAATTGTAGACCGACATGTTGGACAGAGGGCTGGGGGCCATTTTGTCCCAGGAGGTAGAGGGAGTTTTTTGCCTGGTGCTGTACATCAGCCACAAGCTGGCTGAGAGAGAGAGCAAAGGTACAGCACCATGGAAAAGGAGTATCTAGCCATCAGATGGGTGGTTGGCACAGTCCACTTCTACCTCCTGGGGTGCTCATTCACTCTCTGTTCAGACTATGCCACGCTCCAGTGGCTCCACCGCATCAAGGATGCCAACGCATGGATAACGCGTTGGTATCAAGCCTTACAGCCATTCAAGTTCAAGGTGGTCCATTGCTCGTGGCTAATTTCCTCTTGCTTAGGGGAGAGCATACACAAAAACACACAGATATACATACAACTATACACACATGTAAATTTATTAAGGCTGGGCCTACACACACACACACACACACAGCACCCTACATACACCACACACAATTTATTATTATTACTGCTTTTTTGTTCTGTTTTGTTGTTATTTATTACCATTGTTGCTGCAGTGTTGAAGAGCCAAAACACAAGAATTTTACTCTCTTGTACTTGTATATTGAGACATAAAAAAATAAAGAATCTTGAATCTTGGGGGGGGGGGGGCTGTCGGCCAGATGTAGCCCTGCCTAAGTCGGGCGGTGGGGGTATATGGTAGTGGGGTGTGGTTTAGCCTTGGTTGCAAACGGAGCGAGAGGGGGCATGGGTCGCTGGAGAGCAGACACGATAGCAGTTTATTAGTTATCAGCCTCAGGTGTACTCAATTGATATGCTATGCTTTATATTCTGGTGTGAGGCTGGGTCCCACACTGACACTGACAATCAGATGAGCGAACACAGCGGACATATGGAAGGGAGATGAAGGCAGAAAAGGCAGCTCCAGCAGTGTTGAGTACTGGCCAGTGCAGTGTGAGCGCAAAGACACTGACTGACTGTAAAAATTGTAAATAAAGTAACGCTGTGTTTTTGCTAACATGTGTCCGTTTGCTGTCTTTGAACCCTCCCATAGCACGAGACTTGCCACAGTAAGTAAATTAATGATAAGTGTCAAGTAAGACTAATTTCAGAGAGAAAAGGCGCTATATAAATGCAATCCATTATTGTTATTATTATTAATATTATTTTACTTATTCTTCTTCTTGTTATTATTATGGCAGCATGGTGGAGTAGGGTTAGCGCGGTCGCCTCACAGCAAGAAGATCCGGGGTTTGAACCCGGGGTTGTCCAACCTTGAGGGTCATCCTAGGTCATCCTCTGTGTGGAGCTTGCATGTTCTCCCCGTGTCTGCGTGGGTTTCCTCCGGGTGCTCCAGTTTCCTCCCACATTCCAAAGACATTTAAGTCAGCTGAATTGGCCATAATAAATTGTCCCTAAGTGTGAATGTGTTTGTCCTGTAATGGACTGGCAGCCTATCCAGGGCGTCTCCCCGCCTGCCGCCCAATGACTGCTAGGATAGGCTCCAGCATCCCCGTGACCCAAATTTGGATAAATGGTTTGGATAATGGATGGATTATTATTATTATTATTGTTACTGAAAATTAGGCTTTTTGTTTCAAATCTACTTAATACAAAATTTGTTTTTACTAATGTGGGTTCACTAGGATAACTGCTGAAAGACAGGCATTGGAGGGGGGAAAAAACAAAAAAACTCCCAACAGTAAAATCCCTCGAGTGCTAATATCAGGACCACACTGTAATGAATCATTGAATGACTAATTGTGATTACAAATCAAATAATTGTCATTCTACCTCATCTCTTGTTCTCTACTGACATTGAGCTGTTTCTGATACTTATAGTGGGAGTAGGGTGGTATGTTTCCAAGGTAAAAATTGTCAACTGATAGTTTTAATTAAAAAAAAGCATATATATATATAGTATATGTATATAAGAAAAAAGATAACAAGAAAAAAATCTATTTTTTTTGTGTTTCCCTCCAACACAAGATAAATAATTGAAAAGGCAATTTTCTTTTGCAAGTTGATTGATAGTTTTTTTTTCAAATAAATTATGAAGGACAATACTCTCAATTTGAAAATTAATGAATTAAATCAGTAAATTAATTAATATTTCATTTTGCTCATACTGAATTGCTAAGATCCTTATTACTCAATTAACATCAAAGTGCACTCAAAATGACCCTCGATTGAGTGTTCTCATGAGTACACATCAAAGTTTAGTAATAATTAAAACCTTTCTAAATCAAACAGTGGTTTTACTTTCTGCTGTGAAAATAGGTTTCCAGTTCAGCAATGAAAACAACACAGCATGGTGCAGCTTTTGAACTGTGTTTTTGCGTGGTGGAGTGTAGATGCGTGCAAGAGACTCATACGTTTTCTTTGTGTGAGTGCTTGTCAAGTACGTGCATGTGTATGCCTAGATATAAGGAAAACCAGGCCTCTGCATGAGTGAATGCTGCCATAACACAATACGCGTGTGTGCGTGTGCGCGTGTGTGTGTGTATGCATGTGTGTGAGATAAAGTCTGTGCGACAGTCTTGTTTGTTTGTGCATATTTATGTATACATGAATGTGTGATTGCTTATATACAGCCGCTCATTAGCCTTGCTGTATTTGCTTATCTGCCACTACTTATGTGTGAGTATGTATGTGTGTCCATCTTGTGTATATATTGGATTGCATCCACTTGCTGGTAAATGCCTATAGACAAGCATGTATCTGACTTTCAATCTGTGTGCGTGTGTATATACGTGAGCGAGTATGCACCCCTAGCCAAGCATGGGGAAGGAGCTAACCTACAGCATCCAAACACATCATTAGTGAAGTTCATGACTTTTTGTTGATCCAACAGGGGAATGTGCCTTGTGTCTGTGTTGATGTCTGGCCTTGCCTCAACCAGGGTTATCACAATAAAATACGCAACAGTGTACGAAGTCAAGTCCAATCAAGATGAGCTCCTTTTCTTTCACATCGGTTTTGCTTTCTCTTCATGAAAATTTATATCATTTTTCTCACTTAAATTAAATTGGTCCACACAGAAAACATAATCCAACTCACTGGGAGATGTAGTTATGCATGCTCAATAATCCAGGTAAGAAAATCACAGAAAGTCGAATCAGTTCATTTGCACACAAAGTTTATTGAGAGAAACACAAAGAAAGTTGAATCAGTTCATCTGGACACAATGTTTATTTGGAGAAACTTAAAAAAGTATAATCAGTTCATCTGGATACGTTTATTGGCTGATGCCTTTCATTACTCATCTAAGTGACCTCTTCAGTCTAAACTAACTGCAGGTATCCCGACCCTTATAAACAATACAGTTGCATAATGACCAAAACCAACGATCAGTTCCATATGCAAATGTGGGCGTGATCATTAACTAGAGTTTCAATGTCCATGTGTACTATTCACAGAGGATTTGGGAATGTTTGCACAATCCCAGCATTCAAAGAGGGCGACATATGTACACATAGCCCCCCCCCCCCTGTTCAAACCAGCGTTACTCCCTATCAAGGATGTGTCTGTGAATGTTCTCATTCATCCAGGTCATGGTTATCCAAAGGAGTTGAATCAAGTGCAACTGGACTTGGTATATATCCGTGAAGACGTTTCGCCTCTCATCTAAGAGGCTTCCTCAGTTCATGCCTTTCTGACTAGACCAAGCTAGTTCAGACCAGCCAGTCAGACCAGCCAGTCAGACCAGCCAGTTGATTCAACTCCTTTGGATATCAAGGATGTGCACATCATCATCCTTGAAAGAGTGGCCACTTGCCTGTAGATGGTTGTAGACTGCGGAGTCCTCGCCTGACGTGTTAGCTCTCCTGTGTTGTGCCATTCTCTTGGCCAGTGTCTGTTTAGTTTCCCCAATGTCCAGTCTCAGCAATCCTCCTGGCATTTAACAGAGTACACTATATTGCTCTGTTTGTGCCAGGGGCCCCAATCCTTGGAGTGGACCAACTTCTGGCGCAGCGTGTTATGGGGTTTTGAAAGCAACTGAGACGCGGTGTTTGGAAAATGCACGTTTCAACTTTTCCGACACTCCCTCCACATACAGAATCCCCACTGATTTACACTTAGGTAGCTGTTGTCCTTCTCTCTTTGATTGGCTGGTGCTCTGTTTAGGCATCTTCCTGGCTTTGACAAATGTTAAACAAACGTCAAACGTCCCCCATCACCAATTGCAATTTCAGAGTCTAAGAATACTAACCTGGGTGGCATGGTGGCGCAGTGGTAAGCACGGTCGCCTCACAGCAAGAAGGTCCTGGGTTGGGCTCCAGGGTAGTCAAACCTTGTGGTTATCCTCTGTGTGGAGTTTGCATGTTCTCCCCGTGTCTGTGTGGGTTTCTTCCAGGTGCTCCGGTTTCCTCCCACAGTCCAAAGACATGCAGGTCAGGCGAATTGGCCGTACTAAATTGTCCCTAGGTGTGAATGTGTGTGTCGGCCCTGTGATGGCCTGGCAACCTGACCAGGGTGTCTCTCCATCTGCCGCCCAGTGATGGCTGGGGTAGGTTCCAGCATCCCTGCGACCCTGAGAGCAGGATAAGTAGTTTGGATAATGGATGGATGGATGGGTGGATGGATGGATGGATGGATGGAGAAGGCTGAACTGTCATTTTTCTGTCACCATCTTACAATGCTGTGATTGCAAACATTCCCACATCCTCTGTGAATAGTACACGTGGCCGTTGAAACTCTAGATAATGGTCACGCCCATATTTGCATATGAAAGTGATTGTTAGTTTCAGTCGTTATGCAACTGTATTGTTTATAAGGGTGGGGATAATTGGAGTCAGTTTAGACTGAAGAGGTCACTTAGTGAGTAATGAAACATATCTGTCAATAAATGTGGTATCCAGCTGAACTGAGTCAACTGTCTTTGATTTTCTTACCTGGATTATTGAGCATGCATAAAGACATATTGAGAGAAATGTTTCATCACTCATGTAAGCGACCTCTTCAGTCTCAACTGACTGCAGGTATCCCCAAGTTAAGACTGAAGAGGTCACTTGATGAGTGATGATGAGTGATGAAATGTTTCTCTCAATAAACTGTGTGTCCAGATGAACTGATTCAACTTTCTATCACGGGAGATGTTTTCCTACTCCTTTGTTCAGCACTTAATATTCCAACCAAAGAAAACTTGAAAGTGCATTCAAAATAAAACAATTTATCTATAATATTGGAAAAGATGGCGGATGGGCTCGGCTGTCAGTTAATTACACTCTTACCTCACCAACAGAACTTTTTCTGTTGTTCTAGGTAACTCTACTTCCTCGATGGCTCAGTTGAGTTGTGGTGTCCCTCAAGGCTCCGTTTTCGCCCCCTTCTCTTTTCTATATACATGCTGCCCCATGGCCAGGTCATTCAAATTCACAATGTGTTTTACAATTTTTATGCTGATGACAGTGTTATACATGCAAACTAAAACCCACAGATCCTAGTGCCTTAGCAAATCTCACAACTTGCCCCTCTGTGGTTAAATCCTGGATGTCTGAAAATTTTCTCAAATCTAATGATGATACGTCTGAGGTCGGTCCTGAAAATTCCATCAGCCTTTTTGTTACTAATATTTGTGGTCTGTCAGGTAGTCTTAAACAGGCTGCTATGAATCTTGGGGTTATATTGGATGCTAAACTCGGTTTTGATAATCAAATCAAACATGTTGTTCAGTCATGCTTTCTACAGCTCACGCCAATCTCCAAAATTAGGTCATTTTCATCAATTGCCGATTTGCAAAAAGCTGTAAATGCTTTTATCTATTCTCAACTTGACTATTGTAATGCACTTTACTCTGGTATCAGCAAGGGCTCCCTCCACCGTCTGCAGTTGGTACAAAACGCCACTGCTCAGCTCATTACCAGGACAAAGTGGCATGCCATATCACTCCTTTGCTTGCCTCCCTACACTGGCTCCCTGTTGTGTTCCAAATTGATTTTACAATTTTATTGCTCATTTTTAAGGCTTTAATTTGTCTTACCCCTACATACTACATGTCTGATTTATTGACCTGGTATACACAGCAGATGGAGCCCTGCTGGTTATTCTTAGGTCTCGATTTGTCACAAAGGGTGATCTGACTTTTGCTGTTTACCCCCCCCCCACACACACACACACACACTATGGAACTCTTTTGCTGTTGAACTAAGACTAACCAAGTCTCTAGCTTCTTTTAAATCTGGTCTTAAAACGTTTCTTTTTTGAAAGCTTTACTAATGTTTAATATTTGTTTTTATTTATGTATACTGCTTTTACTTTCACTCTTACTTATTTTGGTCTTATTATTATTATTTTCCCCTTGTCTGGTTTTATTTCTTTCATTGTAACATTGTTTTAGAAAAATACTATATAAATAGTTATTATTATTATTATTATTATTATTATTATTATTATTATTATCGTTATTATTATATGTTGTCCTTAGTACATCCTTTGTTAATGTAAGTTAATGTTTGGACATCATTGCCCATCAACCAAAAAAACTTAATTTTATCATCACTATGTCCTGCCCATTGCTCATCTGCCAAGTTTAAGGTCAAGTTTGTGGGAGCATCAAGTAGGTTTTCCAATACAAGTAATTTGAATTTGCTGATACCACAGATAGAAGAGGGAAGGGACATAACAGAAGTCTAAAAGCATGGCCTTAGAAGAATATCTTAATGAAAAGTATTTAAAAATAAACACTATTTAAGAATCTTGACTTATCGAGTATGGTCATTTGTGACCTCAACACCAAAAGTAGCAATGAAAACATCTCTACTTTAAAGATAGGTGTGCCCCACGATCTGTATTCATTCAAAATAAATTGTTCCCTCAAACATATCTGCTTTAAGCAGTAATAATATTTAACTTCACATCTGTAGCAGCTCTTTAAAACAGATTGGCATGGATGATCATTCAGTACAGGCATATGAGACAGCCAATCAACTTATTCAACCTTGCGAGGGTAATTGCAGTGCAGTGTTGGGGAGTAATGAACTACATGTAATCAAAATAGAAGTTCAACTACATTTTGCAGTAGCTTGTTGGTAGTTCAGCTACCTTCATATTTGCATAATGATTCAAGTAGTTGAATTACTTTTTTACTATTTTTTGTGTAGTCAGCTACCTAAATTACAAACAATTTTGGGCCGTAAAAGGAAATTAATTTTATTTTACCATTGCTTCTCTCTGTAATTGAGCCCCCTTTGACCATTCTGCCTAGCTTTTCTCTCAATCTGACCGCTGTGGAGGCATATCCAGGCAATACCTTCTTCAAGCAGCCACCATCACATACTTGACCTTTGTGTAGTGCACGTGCAAAAGGGCAGGTGTTGCTCAGTGCTCACTAAGTGACAGCGTCATCATGTTTATTGGGAGAAACATTTCATCACGCATCATTAAGTGATTTCTTTAGTGTCAACTGACCGCTAGTATCCCCACCCTTATAAACAGCAGCGTTGCATAACAACCTAACCAATGAACGGCAAATTACCATGACCATTAAATAGAGTTCAATAGCCATGTGTAGTATTCACAGAGGATTGGAGAATAGTTGCAATCACAGCATTGTAAGATGATGACAGATGTACTGATGGGGGACATTAGATTGTTGATGTTTACAGTAAACCAACACATTACTTAAGGTTTGACTCTCATCAGTACTTAAGGTTTGACTCTCATCATCCACTGGAGCATGAACTAGGAGTCATCAGGATGCTGTACCACTGAGCTGGCAACATCCCCACCAACATAATGCCCGGGGAAAGGGAGACATCTCACATTAAACAGGCACTGGTTAAGTGTGGTTATCCTAGCTGGGCATTTGAAAATGCCAGGAAGATGCCCAAATAGTGCACCAGCCAATCAAAGAGAGGAGAAGGACAACCGCTGCCTAAGCATGAACTAATTTGGATTCCGTATGTGGTGGCGAGTGTTGGAACAGTTGAGAAGCATATTTTCCAAACACTGCGTCTCAGTTGCTTTCAAATCCCAAAACACACTATGCTAGAAATTGGTCCAACCCAAGGATTGTGTCCCCCGGCACAAACAGAGCAATATAGTATACGCTGTTAAGTGCCAGGAGGATTGTCGTGACTTGTACATTGGGGAAACAAAACAGACTCTGGCAAAGAGGATGGCACAACACAGGAGCTAACATCATGTCAGGCCAGGACTCAGCAAGCTATACCCATTTACAGGCCAGTGGCCACTCTTTCAAGGATGAGGATGTGCACATGCTTAATAGGGGGGAACGCTGGTTTTAATGCAGAGGTGGAGTCAAAGAGGCCATCTATGTGAAGCGGGAACAATCATCACTGAACCTGTACATGCTGCAATATTTCAATACTGTGATTGCAACTTTTTCTCAATCCTTGGTGAATAGTACATACGGACATTGTAACTCTTGTTAATACTAGACTGACCAAGGCCATCAATTTGGTAGTTTTGGATTTTCAAAGTTTAATAACTTTGTGGGGAAAAAAAAAAGATACAGACCCTCTGCTCCCTGAATGCTCCTAAAATTGCATATATTTGCTTCGTGCGCATCATATCACTATTTATGATGTGTGCTGGTCACGTAATTTCCTTCGCGAAGTTCATTACTCTTTCCTAGAAACACATTAAAGTTCTCCAGTGCAGAGTAAAAATCTAAACTTGATTTTTGATTATTGCCAGCGTGTCTTGGTACAGCCGCCATTTCAGATGTAGAGATATTTCTACAGCTGAAAGTGAAAGCATGGACTGTTGGAATGAGGTGTGTGTGTGTGTGTGTGTGTGTGTGTGTGTGTGTGTACACGTACAGTTTTCAACTGTGCACTCATCACATCCATTACACAATGTTTGAGCCCCAATACATCTCAATACATGTCATCTGGACAGATTTAAAATCTATCAGCCCGAACTAAACAATGTAACTTTTATCATCATGCTAACTTCAGCTAGGCTAGGCAAGGCAGCATCCAAGTCATAAGTCATACATAAGATAAGCATCATAAATTGCTACTCCGATTACTGTATACTGGATGTTTTTCATTTTTGCTGAGGGTAACCATTTGAAGACAGTGAGTTTGACAGTATTACATTTCATTGTAGAAATAAAATCAATTACTCGTCCCCAAGTTTACATTAAGTCAGAATCCATATGAGTCTTGATGGCATTGTTGCAACCACCAACCCAGAGATAGCAATGAGGTTTTAATTTTGACCCGATTAGAGGATTACCATGCTCTTATTCTGCAGTCCTTATACAGACTGCATTCTGATTGCCATGGTTGTTGCTGAGACCTCTTTTCATAAGAGAAGTAACTGTTGCCCATTTTATTGCATATACATTCATGCTCGCATATGTGGCAACAGGCATGGGTGCAAGTCCATGAATACTGGGATGGCATCCAGCGCTATATCTGTGCCCCAGTCCATAGTGGTTGTGTCAGGAAGGGCATCTGATGTAACATTTTGACAAATCAGTATGCAGACTGACAAGGCCATACCAGATCAGTCTAGGCTCCATACCGGATTGGTCAAGGCCCAGGTTAACAATGGCCATCATTGTTGCTGTGATCTCACAAGGTACCGATGGAAACTGTAAAATCCGCTGTGGTGACCCCCTGAGAAACAGAATAAGTCAAAAGAAGAAAGAAGAACCATTTGAGGACATAAACTTTATTCCTCACCATGGTATCAAAAGGTAAAATCCTTAGTGACACTTTCATATTTTAAGTTAGAATAATTTTCTCTTAAAACGAAGCACTCACTACGCCGAACACACATATAAGCAGCATGCACCACACATGCCATGTACCGTCCCCGGCCTTTACCAAATCTAGCTCAAAAAAATCCAGGGAAGACCCTGTTAACTCAAAAAGATTCTAACAGTGGAATGTGCAATAAGTGGTTTAAATTCAAATGTTTTGTATTGTTATTATTGTATATTGTATATAAAGAAAGAGAAAGCCACTTTATTTTGTCATTGTACATGTTACAATGAATTTGTTCTCTGCATTTAACACCATCCTATTGTATAGGAGCATGGGGCAGCTGCAGGGCCCGGGGACCAACTCCAGTTCTTCTTTCCATTGCCTTGCTCAGGGGCACTGACAGGAGTATTAACCCTAACATGCATGTCTTTTTGATGGTGGGAGGAAACCGGCGCACCCAGAGGAAACCCACACAGACATGTAGAGAACATGCAAACTCCACACAGAAAGAACCTGGGACGGCCTGGGGTTCGAACCCAGGACCTTCTTGCTGTGAGGCAACAGTGCTAACCACTGAGCCACCATGCTACCCCAGTGTTGTTTTAGTGTTTTATGTGTAATTTGAACAGTTAAGAGGCAATAATGTTACATTTATTTGCCTTTGCAAAAAAAGAAATTGTTTTATATCATTATTTGCTATCTATTTTAAAGAAGGTATCAGTTCAGGGACTGCTAAGGCACAGATACCATTTTAAAAGTATCGTTTTAGCAACAGTATCAGAAAAAAACATTAACAATATCCATCCCTAAAAACACACACACACACTAAAAGCTGATGGTTTCGATGGCTTCCTCTGTTGGAAATCATCAAGATTCACGATTCTTCCAATGGATTCTGTGTTTTTTTTGTTTTTTTTTTTAGCAGGGATAAACTTAGGTACTGAAATTTTGAAGTCTGAGTGGTTGAACACTGCACATTGCTTACCTCTCACGTAAAGTTCACTAGACTCTTCTGGGAGAATTGAGCGCAGTATCCTAATGTTCTTTTTGGTTTTTCTCTTGTTCTTTGAACTCTTGCCAAATAGGGTGGTGCCCATCCAACTGCAGTTGGAGTCTCTACCTGTTCTTGGTGATTCACTGTCACATTCAGTATATGGTACCATGACATTCATTTCGCACATATCCTCAGAAAGTTTATATTTTCAGTAGGTCATTGTTCTATGCTGGCAAGGATATAACATTTAGATCATGTCAGCATTTTGTTAAGAGGGAACTGTGCCCTTGTTAACCAGTTAAGAAAGATTCCCTGACATCCATGACAAACAAAACAATGCTTGGCTTATATGATTTCAATTCATTGTATTGTAATATTATGCATGTTTAAATCCTGTAAAGCATCAGTATTGGCTGCAGACAAAATAATATGTGCAATTGAATTGTAATCTGTATATTGCAAATACATTTTCATTCCATCTTCCGCTATTATCTGCCGGCAAATAGTGCATTCTTCTTTCTTCCTATCAGCAGACTTCAGTTTCAAAGCACTGAGCAGGGCAAGATAGAAAGCATTTGGCAGAGAACCTGCCTATTGATTGTAATATGGCTGAAATGAGAGTGCAGGTGTGAAATGAATATTAGATTTGTTGCTGTTCACTGTAATTTTCTGTGATGGAGCATTCTGTCTTATTTGTCCATCCACCGGCGTGTTAAAGGCAATTCAAGGAGACAAGGAGTGAAATTAGCTTGGGGCATTGTGTGAGGCCAAGCTTTGAAATCTGTGCTCACCCTCAAAGAAAATACCTGATGTTCCTCATTTGTCCTCCTCTTTTTCTTTCTCCCCTCACCTGTAACACCTGCAGCTTTCCAGTGAAATTATATTTGTAAACTCCAATCATTAGCTTTTTTACTGAATTCTTCTAAGCTGTACTTATCAGCCATTCCTATCCAAAATATTGGTACACTGTAACCATTTTCATGGAATTTGATATGTGAAGATTTGACAATTTGCAATTGACCCCCAACCCCCCATCCTAGAAGCTCATGTTTTGCTCATGGATCTGTTTGCTGTATGTTTCGTTAATAATCTAATGGATTTTACCTGATTTCAGGAGAGTCAGGCAAATGTACACAGCCTGGAGTCTACATATCATTCATTCTTAGTCAATACACAATCCTTGTCTTGGCTATGAAGTGTGTGTCTGGAGTGGCAACCGGGACGGCTCGGAAGAGTGGGGTAATTGGCTGGATACAATTGGGAGAAAAAGGAGGGAAAAAAATCAAGCAGTTAATAAAAGGCCTGGTGGAAAAAGGGTTGACAGAAATGAATAGATATTACCATAAATTATAAAATAGAATTATGAAAAGGAGACATAACAGACAACCATAATATATGCATGATAAATAATGCTTGTGTTATTGCAGATCATCCAAGTACATTATTCCTATCTACTGTACAGTGTGCAGTGTGTGTGAGATAGATGGACACATAGACAGACATAAATAGTCCCATGTTATTTTTGAGTTGTTCAGAATGTTGTGTGCATATTCACACAACTGAGACGCATTAACATACAGCTAATTTGATGCATAGGCATTTGAATGCAAATGATTGGGTTTGATTTAGGAACTTTACTAAATAATGAAAACATTGATTAATCAATTACAGTGTTTAACAAAGAGCTCTCATCTGAAATGCAATATTTGAGTGAGCAGAAATTCATTACAATGTCAATTGCAGTTCATTATTCACCATGTCTAAAATTTAGGAGTCCGTTAAAGTGTTATCCTTTTACAAGCACTGTAATTGTTTTAATTTAATGCTTTCAACACAGTATGAATTCATAAATGCAAGAGGAATTGGAAATTACTTGAAATCATAAATTATGTTTTTTACAAGCAGAGAATTTGTTCTTCGAGGGGTTGAAAAGGTAAAATAAGAAATAGATTAGAATCATTAAAAAAAATATGTCATGGCAGAACGAGACAAAATTGGCAAAATGCCTCACCCACCAAACCCCTCAAAGACACTCCACCCAGTGCTAGACCCCACAGAATGTGAACAAGTGCAGAATGAAGAAACACTGACGATATTTAATCAACAAATTTTGTAAAATGATGAACTCTAGTTCAGAATTCAAAATTATAACAGGTTAGTGTGGTGCCATATTCTCATAAGTCAAGTCAAGTTTATTTATATAGCACATTTACAACAACCACAGTTGAACCAAAGTGCTGCACAAGTTTAAAATACAATATAAAATAAGTGACATATATGAATATAAAAATATATGTAAAGAAGACATAAAATAAAGAATATAAAATGTAAACAGCGATGGACAGCGATGAATTTAAACTGTTTAAAAAATAGTATTAACATTGTTAAAATGTTAATTTTGGTGTCAGTCGTTTCTTAACGGACATACTAACATATGCAATACATTAATACATCAATTGGGAATTTATCTTGACAGAATATAGAGTTTAAAAACCGCCTGTCATTTCAACCGCCCATGATCATTCTAGTAGTTTTTAAGTTCCGGTCATTTTTTGGGGCTGTTTAAATGGTTATTTTCAGGTCTTTTATTACATGTCATGTTGTATAGGCCTTGTTACATTTGTTAGATTAGCAATATACCAATGCCAATACCCACTTTCCCCTCAGGGATGAATAAAGTATTCTGATTCTGAATATGTGTTTTTCGTTTTGTTTCTCAGGTAATATTTTCCTTTTTTCCCCCAAATGGTGGAAGTTGAAGTAGGAAGACTGTTGTGTTCAGTTCAGGCAGGAGTTAAGACAGACACTGGGTGGTAGTGAAGAGTTGCTGGATGGCTGGGCAACCACTGCAGAAATAGTGAGGGCGACAGCTTTGGTGTGTCATCAGGACAGAGGAAGGAAGACAAGGAGACTTGGTGGTGGAATGAGGAAGTACAGCAAATTATATGTAGGAAAAGGTTGGCAAAGAAGAAGTGGGATAGTCAGAGAGATGAAGAAAGTAGACAGGAGTTCAAGGTGATGCAGCATAAAGTGACGAGAGAGGTGGCAAAGGCCAAGGAAAAGGCATATGGTGAGTTGTATGACAGGTTAGACACTAAGGAAGGAGAAAATGACTTTTACTGATTGGTTATATAGAGGGACCGAGCTGTGAAGGATGTGCAGCAAGTTAGGGAGATCAAGGATAGAGATGGAAATGTGCTAACAAGTGAGGAGAGTATGCTGAGAAGGTGGAAGGAGTACTTTGAGGGGCTGATGAATGAAGAAAATGAGAGAGAGAGAAGGTTGGATGACATAGGGATAGTGAATAAGGAGTGCAGTGGATTAGCAAGGAGGAAGTGAGGGCAGCTATGAAGAGGAGGATGAGTGGAAAGGTAGTTGGTCCTGATGACATACCTGTGGAAGCATGCAGATGTTTAGGAGAGATGGAAGCGGGGGTTTTTAACTAGATTGTATAGCACAATCTTGCAAAGTCAGAGGATGCCTGAGGAGTGGAGAAGAAGTGTACTAGTACCGATTTTCAAGAACAAGGGCGATGTGCAGAACTGTAGCAACTACAGAGGTATAAAGTTGATCAGCCACAGCATGAAGATATGGGAAAGAGTAATAGAAGCTAGGTTAAGAGGAGAGGTGATGATCAGCGAGCAGCAGTATGGTTTCATGCCACGAAAGAGCACCACAGATGTGATGTTTGTTTTCAGGATGTTGATCGAGAAGTATAGAGAAGGCTAGAAGGAGTTATATTGTGTCCTTGTAGATTTAGAGAAAGCATACGACAGGGTGCCGAGAGAGGAGCTGTGGTATTGTATGAGGAAGTCGGGAATTGCAGAGAAATATGTAGGAGTGGTGCAGGATATGTATGAGGGAAGTGTGACATTGCTGAGGAGTGTGGTTGGAATGACAGATGGGTTAAAGGTGGAGGTGGGATTACATCAAGGATCGGCTCTGAGCCTTTTCTTGTTTGCAATGGTGATGGACAGGTTGATGGACAAGATCAGACAGGAGTCTCCATGGACGATGATGTTTGCGGATGACATTGTGATCTGTAGCGAAAGTAGGGTGCAAGTTGAGGAGAGCCTAGAGAGGTGGAGGTATGCACTGGAGAGAAGAGGAATGAAAGTCAGTAGGAGCAAGATGGAATACCTGTGCATGAATGAGAGGGAGGACAGTGGAATGGTCAGGATGCAAGGAGTGGAGGTGATGAAGGCATATGAGTTTAAATACTTGGGGGCAACTGTCCAAAGTAACGGGGAGTGCAGGAGAGAGGTGAAGAACAGAGTGCAGGCAGGGTAGAGTAGGTGGAGAAGAGTGTCAGGAATGATTTGCGACAGAAGGGTACCAGCAAGAGTTAAAGGGAAGTTTTACAAGATGGTTGTGAGACTAGCTATGTTATATGGTTTGGAGACAGTGGCACTGACGGAAAGACGGGAGGCGGAGCTGGAGGTGGCAGAGTTGAAAATGCTAAGATTTTCACTGGGAGTAACGAAGAAGGACTGGATTAGGAATGATTATATTAGACGGACCACTCACATTTGACGGTTTGGAGATAAAGCAAGAGAGGCAAGATTGAAATGGTTTGGACATGTGAGAGATGTTGGGTATATTGGGAGAAGGATGCTGAATATGGAGCTGCCAGGGAAGAGGAAAAGAGGAAGGCCAAAGAGGAGGTTTATGGATGTGGTGAGGGAAGACATGCAGGTGGCTGGTGTGACAGAGGAAGATGCAGAAGACAGCAAGAAATGGAGACGGACGATCCACTGTGGTGACCCCTAACGGGAGCAGACGAAAGTAGTTGTAGTAGCAGTAGTAGATTTTCCCTTTTTCAATTTTTTCTATTCAAGTTCGACCATGTCTCTCTGAAGTTTAAATTGTTTAAAAATAGTATTATAGTTGTTAAAATGTTAATTTTGGTTTCAGTCGTTTCCCAACAGACATACTAACATAAGCAATGCATTAATATCTCAACTGGGTATTTATCTTGACAGAATATAGAGATTGAAAACCAGTTGTCATTTTGACCGCCCATGGTCATTTTTGGTAGGAGTGAAATCCCGATCATTCTAGCTAAGTCTTTTTTTTTTTTTTGGTGAGAAGGCTATGCATGCCCATGTCCTCCCAGCTTCAGCTCTCCCCCTGGACCTGGTGTGTCATCAATGGGGAGCAGCCAAAATTTGACCTCTCTCAATTAAATTAAGCTGACTTAAGGCAGATGTGACTGCAACCCACTTCAACATAATGTCATCCAGGTACACAAAATGGTTTAACATTTCTTGAAGGACATTATTGGTGGCTGCTTGGAAAACAGTCCGGCCCCTGAACAGTCCGAAAGGCATGACCAAGTAGTCCAGTGGGGTTATCAAAAGCTGTTTCCCACTCATCCCTTCAAATATCCAGATGAGATTGTAGGCATTGTGGAGATCCAAATTTGTGAAGACCATTGCCTCTTGTAAAAGCTTGAAAGCAGTGACTTTGAGCAGGATGAAGCTGATGCAAAAGCAAACATGTCCATCTTTATTCTTCACAAAAAAGGGGTCAGGCTCCAGTAGGAGATGCGGAAGGGCAGGTAAAGCCGGTGGTGACTACATCACAAATATACTCTTCCATGGCAATATTCTCAGGAGCTGAGAGTGGGGACTGTGGTAAATTGCCAACTATAAGGCTAAACAATCAGCCTGTAATGATGACCCCAAGCTCCCTGATGAACTTAATGAATTCTACAGTCATTTTGAGAAAACCTCAACCCGCCAAAAGAGTCTGCCTTCAGTGGAAGCTCCCGAGTCTACCTTTTTTGATTGGGGAGCATGAGGTCAGGTGTCTATTGCGCAATCACAACAGCAGGAAAGCTGCAGACCCTGATCTTGTGTCCTCTGTAAACTGGTATGCTGCTGAGCTTGCTTCTGTTCTAACATATTTTTAATTGGTCTATCAACTAGTGTAAAGTACCAGCATGCTTTAAATTTGCAGTAATAATTCATGTCCCTAAGAAGCCCATTGTTAGCTGTTTAAATGACTACAGGCCCATATTTTAACATCTATTGCAATGAAAATGTTTGAGTGTATAGTATGTAAACATCAGTCCAGTGTTGCGCTAGACCCCAATCAGTTTGCTTACAGGGCCAATACAATGGTGGATGATGCTGTATCTTTCTGTCTCCACCCCATCTTGCAACATCTAGGGCACCTGCCACCTATACTCAGGGATTGTTCATTGACTGCAAATCAGCTTTTTATAGAGTCATACCCACAAGGCAATATAACAAACTTTTGCCGCTAGGTTTCCATCAGTCTCTATGACTCTGGGTCTTGGACTCCTTATTTGGCTGAACACAGGTTGTCAAATTCAACAATAGATTTTCTAACTCACTGGCCATTAGCACAGGTGCCCCTCAGGGGTGTGTCCTCTCACCTTTGCTCTACTCATTATACACCAACGACTGTATTTCACACTCTGACACTAAAAATGACTAAGTTTGCTGATGATACAACACTGATGGGACTGATTTACTGTAATGATGAGACATTTTATAGAAAGGAGGTATCCTCTCTTGTCGATTGGTGTAGCAATAACAATCTAGAACTGAACATCAACAATACTAAAGAACTTGTGGCTTACTTCTGTAAAAATCAGGGAGAGCTACTA
Organism: Lampris incognitus; assembly: GCF_029633865.1. Lineage (NCBI taxonomy): Eukaryota > Metazoa > Chordata > Actinopteri > Lampriformes > Lampridae > Lampris > Lampris incognitus. Next base: position 106,715,011 of record NC_079212.1, on the reverse strand, counting down.
CAGCTGGCCATTAACAACCAGGTGGCAGAGAGAATTTATCATTTCAAATTTCTTGAGACGACGATCTCCTCCTACCAGAAATGGGAAGACAACTTCACCACCATCCAGAAGAAAGCTCACCAATTCTTTCTGAGGCAGCTTAGGAAATTTGGAGTGTCCAGTGTTGCAATGTTACAGTTCTACAGAGCTGTAATAGAAAGTGTGATCACTTTCTCAATAACTGTATGATATGGGAATTCTAAAGCCCACAAGAAAAAAAAAACAAAGAAACAAAAAAAAACTGTTGGACAGAGTCATGCACACAGCTTCAAAAAATAACTGACTGTGAATTTCCCACCATTTCAGAATTATACCATAGCCACATACAGCGGAAAGGTTTTAAAATTGTAAAGGAATCCTCACACCTGGCCAACCCCATATTCAATCACCTCCCTTCAGGCTAAAAAGACTCCATAGTATTGAGACCAGAACATCTTGCTATCATAATAGCACTTACCCTGAAGCAATTCGCATCCTAAATGCTTCATCCATCCATCCATTATCCAAACCGCATATCCTACTCAGGGTCATGGGGATGCTGGAGCCTATCCCAGCAGTCATTGGGGGGCAGGCGGGGAAACACCCTGGACAAGCCACCAGGCCATCACAGGGCCCCTAAATGCTCACTGATTGTATAAGTATAGTAAGTAAGCACCTGCACTTTAATGTGTCACTTTAAGGGTATGGCCATGTGGCTGCATTAAATTAATTATTGTAATGTAATTGTGACAGTATGTTTTTGTTGACACTCCTTGTATGTATTGTGTAGTTATATGTTTACTGTTGTTATCTTTGTGAACACCAAAACAAATTCCAAATCAACTGTAAAGTTGATATGGCAATAAATTATTGGATCTTGGATCTTGTGAGAGGATTTTGGCTGACAAGTATCCAGCAGCAGATGAATGGCGCAATCATACGGCTGATGAGGAGGAAGAGCAGAGTTGCACTCCTTACTGAAGACCTATTTTAAATGAGCATACTTGAAAGGCACTTAGTTAATTTCAGGAGGATCTGAAGAAATGGCAGGCTGAGGAGCTCATAAAAAGGAAGGTGGCATGACAAGTGGGCCACCGTTCAGTCAATGGGCCAGTCAATATGTGGGTTATGATCAATGAACAAAGGATAGTCTAGAACCAGTGGAAACTGGGATGAATAGGTGATGTGGTACTGGATGATGTCCTGGTTATGTTCTTCCACATATAAATGCAGGGAGATGGTCAAATGTTAGATATTTCCATTACCAAGGGGGTCTTCCATCTAGGTCATTGACAGTGACTGATGGTCAAGATTAGATCATCGGATTTTGAACTGTCTGGCTAACTCAAGATCCATACAGATACCTGCAGTGTCAGAGTCCACAGAGGCTTTAAGGGCATGTTGTTTATCCCCCCCAGGAAAGGGAAGATGTCAGCAGGACAACAGACGTTGCAGACTCGGGAGTGATGATAAAGCTTGTCACATTTTCCCCCATCTCTGGATGAGTCCTGGTGTTTTCCTGACAACTCTGAACACAGTAAGCAGAAGTGAACAGAATTCCTACAGTAAAGATAACATATTTCCTGAACATTTAAACATTTGTGTCTATTTATTTCTGGTCTGCATATACAAAATTCATATTTTATACATATATAAACACACAACAAAGGAGGTAGATACTTAAATACATCAACTCAAAACATCATCATTATTCAAAGATTTCTGCAGCCTGGAAAATAAATAAAAAAAGGTTTAGATTGGAACCACAGTCTATAACGCCTACTCTTTTAACACACTATGTTTGACCTTGAAAGGTAACTTCAAACAAAAAAAAATCAATCAAAACAAAACATTCAATAACAAAACAAAACAATCACACAAATAAATACAAATCACTCAAAACAAAAACAAGAACAAAACAATGACAAAAAACAAAGCAACACAAATAGAAAAACAACTTACCCATCCTGTACCCTGTTCTTTTATGCCTGTCCCCTTCTCCGATCATCCACCCCATATCTGTTCAATATATTATTTTCAAACATACATTTAAACCTACTAAATGTAATACTTTTTTTTCCCATTTCCTCACTACAGTTGTTCCATAAATTAACTCATTTGACTGTGATTGCAATGATTCTGCTCTGACAAGTAAAAAGATAGGCCCAATGTTTAGACCAGTGTTCAAGCTGTTCATACTGCCTAAAAGGGTGCAAGTGGAAAACTGTTTTAGTTGTAGTCAGATGATACAAAATTCAGATTTGTTTACAAAAAAAATATGAGGCTGTTTTGTTTGGGACAGGTTTAGGTCTCTGGGGTATTGCAGGAAGCTGGATTGTCAGCTCAACTGTGAAAAATATTTGGTTATAGTTTTTAATGTTTTTAATTTTAATTTGCAAAACTAATCTTGAATATATTAATGCTGAATATGGAGCTGCCAGGGAAGAGGAAAAGAGGAAGGCCAAAGATGTGGTTTATGGATGTGGTGAGGGAAGACATGCAGGTGGCTTGTGTGACAGAGGAACATGCAGAAGACAGGAAGAAATGGAAATGGATGATCCACTGTGGCGACCCCTAACAGGAGCAGCCGAAAGTAGTAGCAGTAGTAAATTTGAATATATTAGGCGTCAGTTCATCATAAGTAATATTTATTAACAAATGTTCAGAGAAGTTGTTGCATGCCTTTAGAAGATACCTGGCTAACCGAGTAAGCCTGCTTGATGCAATAAACCCCAACCTGGACTCTAGTTTCTGGAGGGCAGGTGTCTCAATGGTGGACATTGTATAAAAAAAAACAAAGCTGACATTCTTTGCAAATTCCCATGAATAGTGGGGTATTATTATTATTATTATTATTATTATTAAATATACATTTATTTATTTTTTGGTTTATGTATGACATGTAAACAAGTGGGCACTTTTTGCGATAAATTCAATTGAGTGGCATTTATTGCTGGCATGTGAGTTTTTTATATTTTGTTAAAATGTCATATCACATGTACATTGTCAATTTAATCATTTTTTATAACAAAGTAGTTTGAACTATTTTTTCAAAGTAGTTTTTGTTAACCAAACTAATTTCTCCCTAGGGTAGCTTTGCTGTAGTTCAATTTATTCCAGTGTGACATAATTGGTAGCTTGCAGAGCTATGCTTTCAAAGTAGCTTGCCCAACACTGTTGCAGCGTGGCTGACTACACCATTGAGTTTCATACTCTAGCTGCAGGGAGCAAGTGGAACTCTCATGCCCCAATTACCACTTTTCATCAAGGCCTCTCTGAGGAGATCAAAGATGAGTCATCATCTAGAGAGGTAGTGAACAACCTAGAGTTCCACATTTGCCTTCAGGAGAGGTGTAGAGAGCATCGTCATTCTTCACACGCAGTTCCAGAGTCTAGAGCCACCACTGATCCTACAGCATTTGAGCATCCCTGTGCCCATTGTCATCTGCCGTAGAAGAGCTTCGCTACGCAGAAATCAACTGTCTCATTCTGAACTTGACTGCAAAATGTAGGAAACCTTCAATAAAATAGTGATAAACCTGCAATAATGCTTGCAATAATAATTGGCTTTGTGAACAGAAAACAAAAGAATACACTGCTCAGACAAGGGAGAAAACTGAAGGGCTCAAACGTGTGTGTGAACAAACACCTGACAAAGAAAAATGCTGACATTGCAAGATGGGCACAAGTCCTGAGAAAACAGAACAAGATCCAATCAATGTGCAAACGGCAAGATTTTCATTAAACTGAATGAGTCGCCAGAGGAGACAAAAGTGCTGGTCATCAGGGAGATTAGAGAATTGGATAAGCACCAGTGATGAAAATTCCTAGGAAAGCAGCAACCAAGGTAAGGAAACTGCCACTTGAACTTGAACTCAGGTCAGACCACAAAGAGCATAAAGTGTGACTGACATTAAATATAATTCATGATAAGCTTGGACTGATGTCATTCATCTCCATCTGATGATAATGATCAGCAGCCAACACGGAATATGGGATATGAAAAACTATAGCTGAAAACCTTTGAATAAATAGAGAATAAATTTCAAGATATGGAGAAGGATTTAGTAATTGTGAATACCACACTGAAGAACATTTTAACAGGAATGTGAAAATGTATGACGCAATATGAATGATACATTTTAATAGTAGGAACCTTAATTCAAACTTTTCAGAGATCAAATATTGTTTAAGACAAATTGATAAGGAATTCACATTAATAACAATGGCTAAGACTTGGCTTAACAGGGAGCAAGCTGCTATGGCTGATATAGAGGGATATGAGATGTTTTTTTATTAATATGATGCAAAAAAAGGGATGGGGACATTGATTTACACTGGTGAATTCTATAAAAATAAAACTGTTAGTTGTGCGTCACTGGTTATAGATAATATCATGGAATGTATCACTGTAGAAATTGAGATTTAGAAATCAAAGAATATATTAACAAGCTGTGTCTACAGAACACCAGGTTCTTGTTTTGATACATTTAGGGATAATTTATCAGGGCTGTATGATATCATCAGCAATAAGAAAATGTTTTTTTGTCTGCAGTGATTTCAACATTGATTTGTTAAACCCACTCAAACACAATACAAATACAGAGTACATCAATTTAATGTACAGTATGAGTATATATCCCTCAATTACAAGGCCAACCACAATAACAACACAGAATGCCACACTAATTGACAATACATTTACCAATGTTATTAATAGGAAAGTAGTAAGTGCACTACTTATAAATGACACAAGTGACCATATGCCGGACTTTGCAGTCATTCAGAGCTATATTAAGACCAACAAAGACGTTAAAGATTACAACCTAATTAGACTCACAAAATAAGGTGATATTAATTTTAAAGACCTAATAAAACAAGATGGAAAATGTTAATGAAGCCTATGAGACATTTTTGTTCATAACAGCCACTCTCTATGAAAAAAATTGCCCCGTAGTAAAAGAAGTTGTGAAATAGAATGTCATGGGAAAATACAACATTGCCTTGACATGATGTGACCAGGTCAACAGGAAGGACTCTTTGCTTTATCAGATAGCAACACCTTGGCAGTAGGGGGGTGAGCAGATAATCACTGCAAGTGGCTGCTGAGCAGACAATAGATGAAAGCGGGAGTTCAAGTTCAGTACAAAAGTACTGAGAAAAGGGCAACTTCTTAGAAATGGTTGCAGAATGGGATAGAATATGAACTGGGTCAACCGTTAGCATAAGACAGGAAATGTGTGGGAATCGAACAATAAAAGGAAACGTTCACACGCGTGCAACTGCAGCCACACAATGTATAGACAGAGACTGAGATATGGAGGAGAAGAAACAACTGCCCTATAGTCATTCCTCACAGGGAGTGCCCCTGCTTACTGTATAGGAGGTGCACTCTCAAGGGAGGGTGCACACTTTGGTAACTGTGCTTTCTGTGTGTTAATAACGTGATAGTGCTGCAAAGAACGTTGTCTCTGAAAAATGAGTGGTCTGGTATCGTGTTACCACAGCAATTTGGGTGATCGTTCGGGATACCTAACTCACTGACTTTGGACTCTGCAAATCCCACAGGTTGAATCTGTGCAGCTGATGAAGGGATCAACAATTGCCTGAGATCCAGAAGGTCTACCTCCCTGGCAGGGAGACCGCAACCGACTCACAGGGTGAGAAGAGGCTGCCCGGAGGGAGCAGAGGACAGAGCCAATAATACGGGGATCCCAAGTCATAAAATTGTTAGTTGTGCAGCATTGCAAGTAAAGACCTGATATATACGTATCCATGATGATGCAGTGATTCTGCAATGGATTGTTAGGAAAGACCTGATATATACATATATATGTTGAATTCAGTGATCCTGCAATATTTTGAATGAAAAGAGACATCAGAATGGTCAGACCATATAAATTAAAAAAAGAATAGAAAGAGTATTGTTTTTGTGAGACCAAGTTAGGTTATGAGTGAATTAGATGTGAAAAGCAAGGACTTTTGAAGCAATATTGGTAAAATGCCATTATATCCCTCCTACTGCTAATGATCATATGTTTGTTTCAGTTTCATCATATGGTGGCTCTGAATGAGCTTAGGATAGATTGGAAATTTTATTAGGGACTGCATTGTGTCTGTGAAAAGAGAGTGAAAAAAATATGCAGACCATAAAAAGAAAAAAGTTAAGTATATGGTTAGGACAATATTTTGTCCACATGAAGCCAATGGGCCATAGGAATGAAACGATAGCTTAGGGAAAGGATAAAACAAAGACAATGAAATGGATATATACAACAGCAAATCAGGTGAGGGAGGAGAGGAGCAGACTGAATATCAGGGGCAGCAACAATAATATGTGAGAAATGTGGTCCGGAAGGGTGTGCACAGTTGGGACTCTGGGAAAATGTAGGGTTCCCATATAATGTCTATTTTAGTTTAAGGCAGCTGGAATAATTAAGAAATAAGCGAAAAGAGTATGAGAAGAGGCAGGAAAGTGAGAAAGACATAAAAATAAGGAATGTCAAAAAGGAGATAGCACAAAAGTGGAGCAGAGGTTACTAAACAGATGCTTAAGGATCACCAGATGGAGATGGTCCTGATGCCAGCACCAATGGCTCCACTCCTGCCACCTACAAACAATGAGAGAAGAAGACACATTCTTGACCAGAGACAGGTTTACCCAGGCCCACCACCCTTCCCAGTGCTGCAACCTGGCCCATAAGATGCACTCTATCCTGACCTGAGGTGACTACAACCAAGCAAGGATGAAGATGATGATGAGGCAATGACTATCAACTAGGACGGGAGGTCAACCCCGTGTCAGCACACACCAGTGGATAAGCTCATTGCAAACAGCAGGAAGGAGCAGCCCTAAGAGACAGCAGAAGCGGCTGCATCAGCAATGCCAGTGCCTCAACACCAGGACACATATTGCAGTACACTGATAAAGGCAAGGCTCCGAAGGATGAAGATGGCACAATGTGCTCCTGCCCAAATGGGTTTTACTGCAGGTTTAAAGAGCAAACTTTCACACCCCTCACCCTCTGTGGCCACAATACACAACCAACTGCACTCCCTGCCAGCCACTCCCCCCTCCCCACCGAACCCGCACCCGCACTCAGGATCTGTGTTGAGAACATGTGCCAGCTCTCAGAGACAGAAGACCAAGAAGGCACTGGGCTCATATGGCATGTCACTCTCCTGTCTTAAAGTCTGTGCTGACCAACTGGCCCCCATTTTCACACTGATCTTCAACAGATCACTGGAGCTGCGGGAAGTCCCCTCCTGCTTCAAGAGCTCCACTATCATTCCGGTCCCCAAGAAACCCCGTATCAAGGGATTAAATGACTACAGACCCATTGCCCTAATGTATCTGGTCACGAAATACTTCGAGAGACTGATGTTGGCCCACCTGAAGGAAATCACAGGCCCCCTGTTCAACCCCTGCAGTTTGCCTACCGAGCAAACAGGTCAGTGGATGATGCAGTCAACATGGGATTGTGCTACATCTTCCAACACCTTGAAAACCCATAGACATATGCAAGGATCCTGTTTGTGGAGTTCAGCTCAGTGTTCAACACCGTCATCCCAGATATCCACTACTCTAAACTGAACCAGCTCACTGTACCAGCCCCATCTGCCAGTGGATTAAAAACTTCCTGACAGACAGGAGGCAGCTGGTGAGGTTGTGGAAAATCACATCCAGCACCTGGATAATCAGCACTGAAGCCCCCCAGGGCTTCAGTGCTACACAAACGACTGTACCTCAGGTGACCTGTCTGTTAAACTCCTAAAGTTTGCAGACGACGCAACCATCATTGGCCTTATCCGGGATAGTGACAGGTCTGCATATAGACGGGAGGTTGATCAGCTGGCCCTCTGGTGCAGCCATAACAACCTGGTGTTGAACACGCTCAAAACAGTGGAGATGACAGTGGACTTCAGGAGGAGCCCCCCAACACTGCCCTCCAACATTGCCCCCCCCCCCACACCACCACCACCACCACCATACTCAACAGCACAGTGTCTATGGTGAAAACCTACAGATTTCTGGGTTCCACAGTCTCCCAGGACCTAAGGTGGGCATCCAACATAGACACAATCATCAAAAACGTCCAGCAGAGGATGTACTTTCTCTGCCAGCTCAAGAAATTCAACCTGCCTCAGGAACTGTTGATTCAGTTATACACTGCAATAATCCAGTCTGTCCTCTGCACATCCATCACTGTCTGGTTTGGTTTGGCCACCAAACAGGACCGGGACAGACTACAATGGACTGTTAGGGCTGCAGAGAAAATCACTGGTGCCAACCTGCCCTCCATTCAGGACTTATACATCTCCAGACTCAGAAAACGGGCAGGCAACATCCCTGCAGACCCATCACACCCTGGTCACAACCTGTTTCATCTCCTCCCCTATGGTAGGTGCTGCAGAGCACTGTACTTCAAAACAACCAGATATAAAAATATTTTCTTTCCATGGGCTGTCATTCAAATGAATGCTTAACACTGTCAATAAATCCAACTATTTTGTATATACTGTACTGTACATAGTGTGTATACTGGTATACTCTGTCATGTCCATCTACCTCGGGCGTGTATGTACTAAGTAACTTGTTGACATCTATTTCAGCATCTCTGATATAGTCTCTGCACCATTGCACCTTATCACCTCTTATTTTGCCTGTATAAGTCAATCCCTGTGTATATATCTGAAGATTGTAGTGTTGTTATTCTATATCTGAAGATTGTAGTTTTGTTATTCTATATTAAGTACACTGAGAGAGCCACAAAACCGGAATCAAATTCCATGTTTGTGTAAACCTACATGGCCAATAAACGTGATTCTGATTCTGATTCTGATGTGCACGCTGCTTCCCATGATTGAAGTCCCCAACCCAGTACCAGGGGAAAACACAGCCAATGCCCTGATGTGGGTCTTGAGGCCATGGTCATCAGCAGAAATTCAGCAGGTTGTAGAAGACCTGCCAGATATCAATACGGTAGGAGGAGAAGAATATGTGAGGGCACTATGAGAAATAATAAACTAATATCGCTTGACAGGATCTGAATTGAGAAGGCTGCTGCAATTCCAGCTCCAGTTGAAGTCGGGACAGGTGGAAGGAAACTGACCCCAACAAGATCAGAGAGACAACTGGGCAGTAGACCAGCAACCAACAGGCAATAGACCCATAGTAGAGGACTTCTTGAACAGGCTGCGAGACCAGTTCAACCCAACCATGAGATTGGATGCAGTCTGAAGCTGTAAACAACAAGAAGAGACAGTTGCTGACTATCTGATACACCTAGAAAATGTGTTCCTTGAAAACATTTACATGACGAGACCAAAAATAAAAAATAAAAATCCTAGTGGTGATTCAAAGTATGAACAACAGCTGAAGATGTGTGCACTTGACGGTTTCCGAGAAGAAATCACTCGCTACGTCAGGCAACATTGTGTTGGCTGGGCAACCGGCAGGCTGGTCCGAATAAGAGATTATGCCATTCATGCAGAAAAGGTGGCAATCACCTATGCTCAAAAGAACCGAGACAAACAAGAAAATTTAACTGCAAAACTCCAGATGGGCCAGCTCCAAGCATTACAGGCTAAAGCACTAGCCGAGGACATAACCAAGGAAGAGGCAGGGACAGAGGGCAAATGACAAGAGGTGGTGTCAGCATATAAATGATAGAGGGATGCTGGAACTGTGGGGCAACAGACCGTTGGTACAGAGAATGTCCGCCGCCCTAGCAGGGAGCACCCAACTCCAGAGGACCATGCAGTGAGGACGTAGCAGAGGCGGCATACCAAGGGCAGCAGACAATCACTGCTGGGTGGGGGATGAGGCATAACGAGTGGCAGAAGCAGATGGCAATGGACAATCTGGTGAACACACGAATATGAACGGACATGTGTGCATGCACACACACACACATACACACACACACACACACACACACACACACACACACACACACACACACACACACACACATGCTAGACAATCAGGTACTAAATGAGATAACTGAACAATTCCCAAAGCTAACTCTAACAATACAGGGAAAACAGTTCTCTTTCCAGGTAGATTCAAGCATAACGCTTTCAGTGCTGACAAAGGAAATTGACTGAGGCGGTAGTGGCAGATACATCACCACAGTTGGGGTAGGGGGAAGGATGTCAAAAGAAAGATTTATCACCCACTTAGGATAATGTCACCATTTGGCCAGAAATTCAAGCATTATTTTATACTATCAGATGTGTGTCCAGTGAATCTATACTAAGGAGAGATCTGATTTGTGGATTGGGATTGAAACTAAACTGTTCTGATAAGGGGGTTTAGAAAGAGCAGGAAGACACCAAAGCAATGCAAATTAGGGACAGGCCGACCTCTATACATAGTATATCAATGAGACTTATTATTGCATGGTCCCCTCTCAATCTCCAGGGAATTAGTGAAGGAAACTCATCAGCTCGTGCCATCAGGAGGCTTGTTCATATCACCAGCAGCCCTACACTGTACAGTGCATGTGCCACCAGAGGCAGATAAAGAGTTTGAGGAAATGTGGTTCAAAGAGGACAGGAAAGTGACATGCTGATGAGTAAGGTGATATATTGGGACAAAGAAAGGTGTGCATTGGCTTTATGTCTATTATCTGAGGTTACTGACGGGTACTTTTGTGTCGACGGCTCAGACTCCTATACATAAACATATTATTGGCAAAGGACAAAAAGGACAAATGAAAAGATAGTGGCCCTAGGGTGACAATGAGCAACAATATTACAGATTGGAAGGTAGTAGAATGGTAGTAGGGGCTGATGTATTCACCCACCATGGAAGCATATGTAACCCCATGGCAATCTACATTTGTGGGGAAAAAATGTGCACCTTGCACCTAAAAGACCAATAACACTATATTCACTTACCCAAATGACACAATTGACATTGAATTCAGCTGAGTTAAAAGATTTCCCCACCACATTGTGGTCAATGCAGAAATATGATGCGGGGTTGATAAAAGGGGTGCAACTATTAGTTGTAACTACCAAAATAAACATACAGACCATGCAAGTGCCAGTACCCACTCAGCAAAGAGGCAGGTGAGGGAATTACTCCTGTTTTCAACAGTCTGTTAGAAGCAGGTGTGATTGTGCCTTGTCTTGACTCCCTAGTGCACACCCCAATATTCCCTGTAAAGAAAATCAGGCCAGAGGGACAGCCCACAGAGTGGCATTTTGTACAGGACCTGCAAGCAGTTAATGTTGCAGTGCACACCAGGGCTCCAAATGTACCAAACCCACAAGCAATTTTGACTCAGATTCTGCCCACCAGCCCTCACTTGTCTGTTGTTGATCTTGTAGACTCATTTTTCAGTGTACTGGTACAACCAGACGCTCGGTTATGGTTTTTTATTTTCATTACAAGGGGAATCTTATAGAGTCACAAGAATGAGTCTGGGGTTTGTTGACTCACCAGCAGTGTACTCAGCAGCATCGCAGGAAAACTTAGAACAGAGAGTTTTGCCTGAAGGAAGTACATTGGTTCAGTATGTAGATAATATGATTTGTTCACCAAATGAGGATGTATGCAAAAAGGACACAGTGGCTAAAATTCCTCACAGAACAAGGGCACAATGCCACAAGGCTAGCCTATCCAAATTACAGTTTATGCAGACAGAGTTGACATTCTTGGGTCATGTAATGTCCCAGAATGGTAAGCATCTTAGCACAAATTGCATGAAAGTGATACTGGATATTCCAAAACCCAAAACTAGGTGACAGATGATGTTATTATTAGGCATGACTGGCTACTGCAGACAATGGAGACGTGACTATGCGTACTATGAGGGACCATTGCTGAACATCACGCATGGCCATAATTTGAAACCAAGGACAAGGTTAAGTGGACACCAAAGGCTGAAGAAACCTTCGGCAAATTAAAATAGCAGCTGACCACTACTACGATATTAGGGCTAACAGATGTGAACAGATCATTCACACAGACTGTGAATGAAAAACAGGGCTACATGTCTTCAGTGTTAATACAGGAGCATGGCGCGAAGCAGAGACTGGTGCCATATTTCTCAGCAAAGGAATATGCGGTGGCACAAGGCCAATTGCTTTGTCTAGGCACTGTAGCAGCAGCAGAGAAGTTAGTGTTAGCATCACGTTACGTTGTAGGTTACCAGCCACTCACCCTCCTCGTCCCCCATGCAGTGGCAGGTCCCCTGTTAGAACAAAATACTGCCCATATGTTTACATCACGCTGACTAAGGTACAATAACAACCTGCTCACAGCTCCTAATATAACTATCCAGCGATGCACAGTGCTCAATCCAGCCACTCTCCTCCGGACTCCAGAGGATGGAGAGCCACATGAATGTGTTGCCGTGTCTGCAGCAGCCTGCCAACCATGTGCAGATCTCAGTGAATTAGCATTTCAAATTCCAGATCTGGCATACTATGTTGATGGCTCACCAAGGAAAAATGCTCAAACAGGAGAGGCAGAGGTCGGCTATGCCATAGTGGATGACCACATGGCTGTGGAAAGTGCAAGATTACCATCACTCTTGTCAGCACAGGTGGCAGAACTTTTTGCTTTAACACGTGCATGTGAATCGGCAAAAGATCAAACACTGATTGCGTATACAGACAGCAACATGTGTTTTGAGTGGTGCATGGTTTTGGAAAGCTGTGGGAAATGAGAGGGTTTCTAAAATCCACAGGGAAGGCAATCTCACATGCTGATCTAATCAAAAATATTTTGCAGGCTGCTCTCCTACCCAGACAGCACACAGTATTTAAATGTGATGCCCACACTAACTGTAAATATCTAGTTTCTTTAGGCAGTGCAAGAGCTGACATGGTAACAAAAGCTGCCACAATGTCATTGGAGGTACAGCAAATGATCAAAATGTTAACAACACTGATTGCCACTAATGAAGATTGGAAGAAAGCTGCATGGAAAGCAGCAGGTTGTACATATATGTAAATAACATTGACAGGCCCCGGATGGGAGGCCATGCCCACCATGTAGGCTGTTCCCTATTATACAAAATTGTTACAACCCAGGATGGGGATGGTAGAAGGCACAGTCTGCTCACCCAGCACTACTGGCACCATTTGAACACATAATGAAGGATTTCATTGAACTAAACCCATGTGAAGAGAACAAGTATTGCTTGGTAATTGTAGATTTTTTTTTCCAAAATGGGTAGAAGCATTCCCAACCAATTATGCAGAGACAGTAGCAAAGATACCACTGAGAGACATTCTGCCAGATGGGGCATACCTGAATGCATCAGCAGTGAAAATGGCACACTTCACAAATCAGGCCCTGGTAAATGTGTCAAAAGTGATAGGGGTTGATTTAAGAAAATATTGTGCCTACCACCCAGAGACTGGAGGTGCACTGTTATTGTGGGTGAAGGTGTTAGTGTTAATGGCTATGAGAGACAGGGTAAAACCAAAATTTGGATTATCTCTGCATGAGATCTTCATAGGGAGACCCATGAAAACAGGCATACACCCACCCATAAGGGAGGTGCCAAATGCTGATCTCTTGGATGACACCATGATCTCTTGGATGACACCATGTGTATAATTTAACAAAGTGCTGATCTCTGTTCACTCACAGGTAGCAGCAGCACTGCCACAACCTCAGCAGGGCTAGCTCCACGGTCTGCAACTGGGGGACTGGATCTTGGATAAATGAAGATGTGTAATGCGGTCATATAGGTGAATGCACAAAGTGATGCTTCTGTTGCCTGTTACATATCAGGGCCCCAGATGGCAGAGGAAAACAGTGAGAGGATATTCCAGTTGGCAGCTCAGGCATAGTATTTTTTTTTCTGTAATGAGGAAATGAAATCTGCATTGTGTTTCGGTCCAGTAGGTATCAGTTACATAGGAATGGGTAGCATAGTCATACTGATTTTGGTACTCCAATCCTTATGTTTTTGAACACTGAGCTAATGGTTTCAATGGTTTCCATCTGAATCCATCAACCTGATCCTGATAGTTTCCTGCAGAGCTGATGGATTCTAGTAGACATACCAATACAGAACATTACATGCCATCAAAAACCATCACAGTTCCCAATAGAACCGTATAAAACAATCAGAAAATGCTGTTATGGATTTTGAGGATTTTTTGGGTTTTTTTTCAGCAGGGTCAATTCATGGTGCAAAGAAAATACCCTTTGGTATGTTGTGCTTTATCTTCAAACTAAGTGCCTACTTATCTAGCAAGCAAACATGAAAAAAAAACTAAAACATTACAAAAGGTCTTCATTCCCTGGTTATTGTCAGTTTCCTCATTTTCAAATTATCTTTCATAAGGGAAAAAAAACAGGCTGAGAGAGGAGGAGGGTAGGCAAAAGAGGGAAGAGAAGAAGACACAGGCAGCTAGGGGAGAGAAGAAAAGACAAAACAAAGTACAGAGGAAATAGAGGAGAGAATCTTGAGAGGAGCGATGGAAGACAGGAAAGGGCAAATGTAAAATACTACCTTATTTAATACTGTGTGTAGTGGAAAATTATAGCCAAGCAAAGGACATGAAACAATTTGATGGATAGATGAACTGAGGAATGAATTCATAGAGGAGTGTGGAGAGAATATATGAATGTAGGCGAGAAGAGGCAAGGGAGATGGGATATGAGGCACAGAGAGGGGGTGAGGAGAGGGAGGAGGAAAATGTGAAGGACAGCAAAAGGAGGAAGATGGGATGGAAGAAAAGGAGAGCGAGGAGAGAGCTGAAGTAAAGAAAAGGTGAGAGAATGGAGGAAAGAAAATGAGAGAAAAGGGTGAAGGGAAAAGAGAGCAGACAAAAGGAGGAAAGTAGAGAATAACAGAAATGAGGAGGGAGGAATTGGAGAGGGGAAAATGAAAAGAGCGGAGGAGAGAATGAAAGAGGACAGGAGTATATGGCGGAGGACAGATGTAAAATACTACCATAACTTTATACTCTGTGCCTGGCGGAAAGGATAGCTGAGGTAAGAGCATGAGACATTTTGATGGATAGATGAGTTGTAGAATGAATGAAAGCATGGAGGAGAGGCAGATGGAAAGAGAGGAATGAACGTCAGATTATGTGATGGATGAACGGATGTATAAAAGATAGAGAGAGGTGGAAGGATACAGACAAGGATGGACAGCATGAGATGAAGGAGTGAAATACTGTAGACAATCTTCTGTTATTTCCTCTCTCCCCGTCTGTCTACTGCTTTCCCTCTGCCTCCACACACACACACACACACACACACACACACTTGCTTGCTTTAGGTTGTCCGTCGTGTCCGATGATGACAATCCTGCCTCTGTCACTTGTGAGTCTTCTTATGGCTGTAAAGCCCAATCAGTGATCCACAATGTCTGCCGCAGACAGAACAGCTGAGATCACTGACTGGGGGTGTAGATGTGGTACTGGCTTCATGTCTCTTCAGACGTCTTCTGGTCCGTCGATCACCGCGGTCCTTCTCGAGGTTTTGCACCCCTTGTTGACAGAGCTGCCGCCAGATGGAGCGTCTGGCAGCAGTGTCTTCCAGCTGGCTCGGGTTCAGGCTGCACTTTTTTATGATGGTCTTCAGCTGGTCTTTGTACCGTTTTTTGGCCCCCTGCCAAGCGGCGGCCAATATGTAACTGGCCATACAGCACTTTACGTGGTAAGCGCTCCTTTGGCATCCTGATGACGTGACCGAGCCATCGAAGTTGGTGCTGGGTGATGGTAGCCTCCATGCTGATGCAATTGGTCTTGTGGAGTATTTCAGTATGGGGCACTCGGTCACGCCAGGTTAACCTCAGGATGCATTGTAGGCATCTGATGTGGAAGGCCTCAAGCATCCTGAGGTGGTGGCTGTACAGGGTCCATGCCTCACAGCTGTAGAGGAGAGTCGTGATGACAACTGCCAAGTAGACAGATATTTTGGTGTGGAGGTTGAGGTCTTTGTTTTGAAAGACCCTTCTCCTAAGTCTGCCAAAAGAGGATGATGCTTGTTGAATCCGGTTTTGTATCTCCCTGTCGATGCTGCAGTCATCAGAGAGGAAGCTGCCCAGGTATTTGAAGGATTCCACTGTTGCAAGTGGTTTGTCGGAGATGTTGAAGGTTGGTGAATGAGATGGAGGAGTAGATGCCCACTGGCATACTACTTCAGTCTTTGCCACATTTATAGAGAGCCCCAGCCTACCATACGCCCTTGCAGCAGCTGCAAGAGTAGCTTCCAGTGCCTCCAATGTGTGGGTCATCTGCGTACTGTAACTCGATGATGTGCTCAGATGTCATTTTTGTGACCGCTTGGAGCCTACGGATGTTAAATAGGTTTCCATCTAGTCTGAAGTCCACAGTAACCCCACTGTCCTTCCTGATTTCCTTGTGGAGCAGCAATGTCACACACAGGAGGAATATGTTGAAGAGAACTGGAGCAAGGATGCACCCCTGACATACCCCGGTGCACACCCTGAAGGGCTCGGATTTCTGGCCTCCAATGGTCACACGTGCCATCATCCCCACATGAAATCTTTGAAGGATGTCGACAAACTTTCATGGACAGCCAAACTTCAGGAGGATGTTCCATAGGATGTCCCTGCTGACTGTGTCGAAAGCCTTTGATAGGTCGATGAAGGCTATGAAGAGGTTCTGATGTTGCTCCCTACACTTCTCCTGGAGTTGCCGTGCTGTGAACACCATGTCCACAGTACTCCTATTCCTCCTAAACCCACACTGTGACTCAGGCAACAGCTCCTCTGAGATGTGTTTTACCAGCCTGTGTAACATGAGTTTGGCCAGGACTTTTCCAGCAACAGCCAGTAGTGAAATGCCACGGCTGTTGCCACAGAGGGACTTGTCTCCTTTGCCTTTATATATGGAGATGATGTTAGCATCCCTCCACTGCTGACGGACGGTTTCGTTCTTCCATACGTGTGAGATGAACAGGAAAAGTGCACGGGTGGAGAGGTAGCCTCCCTGTTTAAAGATCTCTGCAGGGATACTGTCAGGGCCAGGGGTCTTGTTATTTTTCAGCGACCTAACTGCACAATGAACCTCTTCAAAGGTTGGTGGAAGGTCAAGGTC
This sequence comes from Lampris incognitus, assembly GCF_029633865.1. Classification (NCBI taxonomy): domain Eukaryota; kingdom Metazoa; phylum Chordata; class Actinopteri; order Lampriformes; family Lampridae; genus Lampris; species Lampris incognitus. The sequence continues at coordinate 106,697,947 of NC_079212.1, read as the reverse complement.
TTGGATGGTGGGGCGGACAGGTAGTTCATCCAAGATCGAGGGATCTGTTGGGGAGGGCTGGTTCAAAAGAGTCTCAAAATGTTCTGCCCATCTTTTTGTGATGAGTTTCTGGTCCTTTATGAGGGTGGTACCATCATCAGACTTCAGGGGGGAGACAGAGCGGTTTCTTGGGCCGTAGATGGTTTTCACTGCATCATAAAAGTTGTGCATATCATTTCTATCGGCATGGGATTGTATTTCATTTGCCTTCGATATCCACCACTCATTCTGCAGGGCACGCAATTGTGACTGCACCTCTCTCCTGGATGCTTGCCATTGTTGCCGGAGTGTAGCTGATGTGGGATTGTTGGGGACAGCACTGTGTGCTTTATGCATGCCTTTGAGTATGGAAGTTATTGTGCCTGTGTGGTCATTGAACCAGTCCTGGTGTTTTCTGCTCTTGTAACCGATGGATTGGGATGCTGCCTTGTAGAGTCTGGAGCTCACAGAAGACCATTTCCTGTCAAGGGAATCATCCGTGCTCAAGAGAAGCTCAATGTCTTCCAGGTTTTCAGCCAGAGAGGCGGAGATTGTTCTGGACCTCAGCCTTTTCTAGCTGGGTACAGTCAAGCCTCTTCTTTCCTGACCTTTGGAGACAAACAGCAGGGCGTACCTCCACCTGGAGCCTGGTCATGATGAGCCGGTGATCTGTCCAGCACTCAGCACCTCTCATTGCACGAGTGAGTAAGACGTCTTTTGTATCAGCACGTCTCACAATGATGTAGTCCAATAGGTGCCAATGTTTGGAGCGTGGGTGCATCCAGGATGTTTTGTGCTTATTTTTTAATTGGAAGAGGGTGTTTGTGATGGTCAAGCCATGCTCAGCACAGAGGCTTAGGAGGCGCAGTCCATTTGCATTGACTTTCCCAATGCCATGCCCACCAATGACACCACTCCACACCTTGTTGTCTTTCCCCACTCTGGCACTGAAATCGCCCAGCAAAAACATCTTGCCCTCCTTGGGTATATGACGGAGAGCCTCATCTAGTGACTGGTAGAAGCGGTCCTTTACGTCATCCTCTGATGGCAGTGTTGGTGCATAGGCACCTAGGAGGGTGGCATAATGTTTCTTGGCCAGAGGGATCCTGAGCGACATGAGCCTTTCACTTATGCCAATCGGTGTTTCAGTGAGTCTTGGTAGGAGGCTGTTTTTTATTGCAAATCCCACACCATGCTGATGTTGTCTTCCTGCAGGGTATCCCTTCCAGAAGAAGGTGTAGGTGTCCTCCTTCAGGGAGCCTTCATCTAGGAACCTGGTTTCGCTGAGTGCAGCAATGTCAATATTGTAGCGATTGAGTTCCGCTGCAATTAGTGCAGTCCTTCGGTGAGGTCTTTCGGCATTAACGTCCAGCAGAGTTCTTATGTTCCATGTTGCCAGTTTAAAGGGAATTATTTTCTTTTTTTTATTTCGACCGCAGAGTGGAATGTCCCGATAGGTGCGGTAGCCTATCCAGGATGTTTTGAGTGGGCAATGTTTAGGCCACCTTTTCTAGGCCCCTCCCCAGTTGGGGTGAGCAGTGTGGCTCCTAATAGGGCTGCTCAGACACACAGGAGTCTGCCGAGAGCAGCTGCCACTCAAGCCCAGCTGCTGGCGACCATGAATAGCCCTGTGCCGCTGGCGTGCAGGGGTCTGATTAGGAGCTTCCAGTGCATTCATACCTGCTCCCGTTACCAGACACCCCATCGCCGCCAGACTTTGATTCATATTCCGGTTGCTGGTCTTACCGAGGCAGAGGTGGATATCTGCGCAAAGAGATTATTTACAGTGCCGCAGGGGGTGCGCATGTCCCAGCAGCATTTCTTCACTGTGAGAGGGTGGGATCTGGTGGCAAGGGGGGCCCAAGACGACCAGCACTCTTCCACAGCTGCAGGAGGCTGCCGGAGCTCCAGTCTGTCAGAGGACCGCCTATCGTGCGCCGCCATGCACATTGCTTTTCTCTCAGGGTGTGCTCCCCTAGCCTTTGTCGTCCTACACTTACCCACAAGGCAGTGGGACAGTGGTTGGTCAATGCCAGGGCGTATCCACTTCACATGGGCCTGCGCATTAGACCTCTGGGGACCACTGTAGCTCCGAGATCTCCTACAGTTTAGCCAGGGACCGCAAGGTACCCAGTTACCGTGTGTGGCCACGAGGAGGCACTGCAGGAGTCTTGGCGGTAGAGAGGCTATGTACCGGCAGGGGAGACTTACGCACTCGGCTCCTCTTTTCACCCCCGCAAAGAGGGCTAGCCGGCGGCAGTAGCTGAGAGCAGAGAGTAGCAAGCAGAAGCAGCATGCAGCATGCACTAACTACAAGCACTACTACCCCAGTATTACTGCACTGACGCATCACACACGCCCTGTGCTGCACGCACACACACACACACACACACACACACACTTCACTAAAGGGCTACTACCATTGCTGACCTTTTAAGATCATTTCTGTAATGCTACAAATGCTTGGCAGGCCACCGAAAGAAAGCGCTCCTATTCACAGGAGCAGCTTGAGACATCTGTGGGATGTCTGTGTTCGATAAGTGCCTACATGGCTGACCTTTCTCTTAATGGGTCGCTACTAATGCTGCCACAGAGCAAACATGAACGCTTTAAAGTTGTTATAAGTTCAGCCTCACTAAAAAAGGAGTCATCACTGCAGGACTTTAAAGACTAGGAGAAGGAGAACCGTGCTTTTGCATTGTCTCTCCCTCTTTCGTTCGTTTTCTTTTGAGTTTCATATATTTTTCCTCTCTCTGTGTTGCTGCGTTTGCCTTTCTCTCTTTTTTCTTTTCCTTCTCCCCGTCTTTGTCTTACAGCATTCTCCTATGAGTGCGATCATCTGTGCATACATATGTATGTATTTAAGCATGTGCATGTGTCTTTGTGCATCAGTGTATATATGAAACATCAGTTACCATAGACAAAAAAGTGCATGCTGACGCAATGCATCATATAAACCACACACACACACACACACACACACACACACATGTTGGAGTAAAACTAAATTAATAAACACCTTTTAAACTTTCAAAATACAGTATATACATCAATGAGGTCTGCAAGACCAGTCAGTCAGCCATTTACATATATTCTCCTAACCAGTCCTGGGGGGGGGGTGGGCAAGCATGATGCCCTAACCAGTCCTCCCAGTATGATGTCCTAACCAGTCTTCCCAGTCCTCCCAGTATGATGTCCTAACCAGTCTTCCCAGTCCTCCCAGTATGATGTCCTAACCAGTCTTCCCAGTCCTCCCAGTATGATGTCCTAACCAGTCCTCCCAGTATGATGTCCTAACCAGTCTTTCCAGTCCTAACCAGTCTTCCCAGTATGATGTCGTGTCACAGCCGCTGTCCTCTGGCACAGAGACACGAACAGCGGTGGGGGTTGTGGTTCAACAGCTCATTTATTAAAACCAAGACATTAAAAAACATGGAGGGTAAGGCATGTGGTAGTCTGTAGCCCTCCTCGGATCAGCAGAGGGGGTGGAGCAGCGACCGGGACGGCTCAGAAGAGTGGGGTAATTGGCCAAGTACAGTTGGGGAGAAAAAGGGAGAAAAAAATTTGACGCTGTCAAAAGGCAGAGTTAAGACAATTTCCGCTGATCTTTTTGTTTATTTATTCATTTATTATTTTATAATTGTGTTCTTATGAGGATGTTCCAATACTAAAAAAAACAAAACAGACATGTAGCCTATAAGTATGCAGTCTTTAACACATGGTTAAAGACCCTTACTGTCACTCACACTCACCAATATTCTTTCCTCGTAATCTGACTCTCCTCCTCCTCCTCCTTCACCTATGGGTTGTGATTTGACATATTTACCCTGTCAGGAATATGTTTGGTTGCAGACTCAGGATCCATTCAGAGCCCTGCCAGACCGTTGCAAAGTGTGGTAATTGAAACAGCTAAAGAAGCCAGCCAGCACCATGAGTCATATTAAGTGTGAACGACATTAGCGGATTTGTGCACCCGTCAAGGTTTTCTGGCACTGTCTCAAATAATATTACATGTGACCATAAAACTGTTTTTATGCCTGTTCAGCTCTACATTTTTTTTTTTACATATTTGGCTTACACCCCTGTCAAGACTTCGCTCCTCTCACATCCAGTGAATTAGCAGGTGGGGTTTTCAAAAATCCCATTTCACGTCACTTTTCTCCAACCACACACCATACCAGCCGCTGCAGAATTTCCACTTGCAACATTTTCATTACAGAATAATGTTTTGTAATCTCTAGAGAACACTGCTGCTTAGTCTACAGCTCTACAACCTACTCTGACCGTCCCTATAATTTGTATATTATTGATCGTCAAATAGAATAAATTAACATATATATATAAATTTGGTAGTTGTACAGGGAGTTGCATGTGCTTCCTTGGCAGCAACAATTTCTCAGGGCTGTCATTTTGTCTACTTTCAAAATATGGACACTTCAAAACCCATATCTTTCTTATCACTTGGACCTAATGTGTGTATATATATATATATATATATATATATATATATATATATATTGTGGCGGACACTAGGGGCTATGCCTCTCACCCAGCAGGACTGTGAGCTGGGGGCGTGGTTTACGTTCCCGGGCTCGCCGGGGCAGGGTTGTTCCTGCTGGAGTTGGTTTTTGGAGTTGAGGAATAAACATCAAACTCGCCTTGGTCTCATGTGTTTTTCCTCATTCCTGCCACAATATATATATATATATATATATATATATATATATATATATATATATATATACAGTGCATCCGTAAAGTATTCACACCCCTTCACTTTCCCCACATCTTGTTATGTTACAGCCTTATTCCAAAATGGATTAGATTCCTTTTTTTTCCTCATCAATCTACATATAATACCCCATAATGACAAAGTGAAAAAGGTTTTGTAGAAAGTTTTGCAAATTTATTAAAAATAAAAAAACTGAAATATTGCATGTACATACGTATTCACACCCTTTACTCAGTACTTGGTTGAGGCACCCTTGGCAGCGATTACAGCCTCAAGTCTTCTTGGGTATGAAGCTACAAGCTTGGCACACCTATATTTGGGGTATTTCTCCCATTCTTCTCTGCAGATCTTCTCGAGCTCTGTAAGGTTAGATGGGGAGCGTCGCTGCACAGCTATTTTCAGGTCTTTCCAGAGATGTTCAATGGGTTTCAAGTCTGGGCTCTGGCTGGGCCACTCAAGGACATTCACAGACTTGTCCCGAAGCCACTCCTTCATTGTCTTGGCTGTGTGCTTAGGGTCGTTGTCGTGTTGAAAGGTAAACCTTCGCCCCAGTCTGAGGTCCTGAGCGCTCTGGAGCAGGTTTTCATCAAGGATCTCTCTGTACTTTGCTCCATTCATCTTTCCCTCGATCCTGACTAGTCTCCCAGTTCCTGCTGCTGAAGAACATCCCCACAGCATGATGCTGCCACCACCATGCTTCACTGTAGTGATGGTATTAGCAAGGTGATGAGAGGTGCCTGGTTTCCTCCAGATGTGACATTTGGCATTCAGGCCAAAGAGTTCAATCTTGGTTTTATCAGACCAGAGAATCTTGTTTCTCATGGTGTGAGAGTCCTTTAAGTGCTTTCTGGCAAACTCCAAGCGGGCAGTCTTGTGCCTTTTATTGAGCAGAGGCTTCCGTCTGGCCACTCTACCATAAAGGCCTGATTGGTGGAGTGCTGCAGAGCTGGTTGTCCTTCTGGAAGGTTCTCCCATCTCCACAGAGGAACGCTGGAGCTCTGTCAGAGTGACCATCGGGTTCTTGGTCACCTCCCTGACCAAGCCCCTTCTCCCCTGATTGCTCAGTTTGGCTGGGCGGCCAGCTCTAGGAAGAGTCCTGGTGGATCCAAACTTCTTCCATTTACGAATGATGGAGACCACTGTGCTCTTTGGGACCTTCAAAGCTGTAGAAATGTTTGTACCCTTCCCCAGAGCTGTGCCTCGATACAATCCTGTCTCGGAGGTCCACAGACAATTCCTTTGACTTCATGGCTTGGTTTCTGTTCTGACATGCACTGTCAACAGTGGGACCTTATATAGACAGGTGTGTGCCTTTCCAAATCATGTCCGATCAATTGAATTTACTAGAGGTGGACTCCAATCAAGATGTAGAAACATCTCAGGGATGATCAGTGGAAACAGGATGAACCTGAGCTCAATTTTGAGTGTCATAGCAAAGGGTGTGAATACTTATGTACATGCAATATTTCAGTTTTTTATTTTTAATACATTTGCAAAAATTTCTACAAAACCTTTTTCACTTTGTCATTATGGGGTATTGTATGTAGATTGATGAGAAAAAAAAGGAATTTAATCCATTTTGGAATAAGGCTGTAACATAACAAAATGTGGGGAAAGTGAAGGGGTGTGAATGCTTTCCGGATGCACTGTATATGTATGTATGTATGTACTATGTATATATATATATATATATATATATATATATATATATATATATATATATATAGAGAGAGAGAGAGAGAGAGAGAGAGAGGGGGGGGGGGGGACTTTAATACTGCCCTTCTCAACTAAAATGAGGGCTTTTCACACCTTTTCACATCTTGCAATTTAGATTTAGCTCAAGGCTGAGAGGTCATATAACCCTGGGACAACTTTGCTTAAAGGTTTCAAAATATACTCATTAATTTTGCTCTGGGCCATAGTTAAGATTATGGCCTAATAGGGTAGCAGTCTCAAAGAGTTTGGGGCTAGCTTTTGCAAAATGAATACAGACAAAATTGTACCTGTTCTTAGTTTTAAGCATGCAATAAACATAACTATGCATATGGACATTTATAATGGGAAACAATCCTGGCAGTTGCAATTCTCAACATATACAATGTTTCCTGAGCCCATGACTAAACCAATTATTTTTTGACGAATTGTAAATTGTTAAAAATAGTATAAACATCAACTTGAAACCCCCCCCAAGCTCTTTCAGCCCTATATGTTCCCCACTTACTCATTCTTGAAACGAATGAGTAAATGGGGACCACAAGTCTCACTTGAGTGTAAGTCAAACTCAGCAGTAAACATGTTGTTGCGTGGAAGATAAAAAATACAAGTCACTTCAGTGTATAAGTTGTTTTTATGTTGTTGTACCGTCATTTCAGTTGAGTCACAAGAATAATCAGTACGATCTAGTGGCCTCAGTTGAAACGTAGTGTATTCGTCCAACAAAATTGGCTTTGGAATATAAGTCGCAGGACCACCAGACGAGTAAAAAAACAGCCACTTATAGTCTGGGAAATATGGTACTTCTAAGGAAAGACAGACAAACAGGCAGCAAACCATCCAGCCATAAAGTCAAAGTGACAACTGAAACAGACAGAAAGACAGCTTCATAACAAGACCGCCAAACCAGCCAAACACTCTCTCCCATACACACACATTCGCACATGCACATTGCTGTCTCTTTCCATCCTCAAGAGTGGGAGCTCCCATTTTAGATGGTGGGGAGGAGAGAATTGAGAGCTGATATTAAGAAAGAAAAAAATCCGGTCCCATCAAATTCCAACTTATCTAGCGGTGCAGCCCAAATGAATGCCTGACAGGCAGTCGTATGTCTGGGCAATAGCAAAAACAGACAGCTGGGAAATTGTCTTGGCAACACAAGGGCTACATGCCTCTTATAGTTTAGAACCAGACCTATCAAACTGTGTGTGTGTGTGTGTGTGTGTGTGTGTGTGTGTGTGTGTGTGTGTGTGTGTGTAAGAAAGGGAACAGCATGGGTGAATATTAAGTGCCATCATGTTCAAACCTTCTAACTCCAAATCCTTTTTTTTTTCAATTTGATTTGAGGTTTGAATAGACTCTGACTTGAAAAGAAGATTTTGTAAGCCAGTAAGGCCCATTCAAAAATAATTGTAATGTGTAATACTCTTTCTTTCCATGAAAGTTGATGTTTTGAAGGTACAGGAATTTCAGTGGATAGCAACAGATAAACATATAAATAGACAGAAGGGTAGGTATCAAAGCCAAGAAGAAATAAGGTAGGTGTGGCGGACACTAGGGGCTATGCCTCTCACCCAGCAGGGCTGTGAGCTGGGGGCGTGGTTTACGTTCCCGGGCTCTCTGGTGACGGGTTGTTCCTGTTTCAGTTTGGTTTTGGAGATGAGGAATAAAGTTCAAACTCGCCTTCGTCTCCTGTATTTTTCCTCATCCTGCCACATAGGTACTATTTTCTGGGATCTGACGAACATGCCAAGTATGCTGAGGAATCAAGCCACTAACATGATCAAAATATCTATCCCACGGCAAATGACAGAGGATTTAATTATGATAGACAAACTCAGCAACACATTTTTACACACACACAAACGTCGCCTGTTGCCGCTCTTGTTTGTCCTGGTTCTGTTTGTCTCTGTTGTATGGATGACGTACAAGCCACTTTTTTTGTGGCTATAGTGCGCTTTATATTGCTGACTGACTCCGAAACAAAATGTAATGCTTCAGCAATACGTATAGTCCATGGGCCAGAGCCCAAAATGTCCTATTTCGGTACACTCAAGGTGGCAAAACTTACTTATAATTTTTGAAAGGATCCATGTCTGTAGATGATATTTTGGTATGATAACCATTCCTGAGTGGCAGCTGTATCACAGTTATCAGCTCATGAAGTTAACCACCCCCTGAAGTAAATTGCATTTTAGACGCTGGTGCATATCCTGGTTTAGCCTCATGGTCAGGACAATTTTCAATGTTCTATAATATTGTCTTTGGTATCATTTTAAAGGGGACCTTCTTAGCTTTCATTCAAGCCCTGTTGCGGATATTTCTCACAAATATAGAGGTCACTTGAGCTCTTCAACCCGTCAATAACACACATCTTTCTGCAATGTTCGCCTAAACTATATACTTTCTTTTAGCCCTGTGGCATCTAGGAATATCAGGGACACAAAACACAAAAACCGGAATACTCACAGGACTGTAAAGATTCAGGAAATGTATAAGATACCCATACTATTTCATTGTGTGAGGTGATTGTGAACCTTAAATTAGAAGGGCATTATTACTAAGAAACTAACTAGACCAAAGCCAGTTAGTCCATGGGTCAGACCAGATATCGATATCACCCAAGGTGACACAACTTCACTGGTGCCATTTTATTTGGTACACTAACAGAAGTAAAATAATACATGATAACCTTTCCAAATGAGCAGCTATTTCATTTTTCTTTCAGGAAACCTGTTTCTGTGCCTCTCACGATTGTGTATTTGCCCAGATTTTTACAAATATAGCATTTCAACACCCCTTGTACTGATTAGCCTAGCTTAAACTCTGGGACAGTTCTTAGTTGGCCAACAACCAAGGATAACCAGTACTGTGTACTTCCATTCATTGTGCTAAGCTAGGCTAACGTGCGGCCAGATAGCTTTCTACTAAACACATATAGAGGAAACTGGTATCTATCTTCTTGTCTCACTCTGGAGAAGATTGTAAGCTAATTTCCCATAATGTTAGTGTAGCCGGGTGGTAAATCTGTTAAATATGTTAAATGATTTTCCACTTAAATTTAGTATAGTTTAACTGTTAATATATGTAATTGTTACACTGTCAAGCCATGTAAAATGTCATTTGATGTAGTTAAATTGTGAAGCAGATTGTGAGTGTATTTTTATAGTTTTGGTTGTCATTGCATGTTTTGACCAGTAAGTGGCAGTGTTGCGGACTTTTATTGTAACTCCGTGCAAGTTATCCAAGTGCATCTTGGGTATTCTTTCTTTTTTTCTTGTGTGGAGCGCCTGAAGATTGCGGTGTGACGGTGCTCTGACTCCGTAGTAAACGCTACTGGAGTTGATGTTCGGTGATTTTGGGCGCGAGCCGTCGACCACTGTTCGCCATTGCAGGCATGACAAGGTAACTGACAGAGTGAGAAGTTGCGCGATCTTCAGGAAGTTCCACATGTCTTTGTTAAACCCTGTTTAACGTACATAGTCCACTGCCGTATTTTGCACCGTATGTTGTATGTTGTATTTATTTTCCTTTTAAAATCTTTTCTGTTAAACTTGCCACATCTGTGAACATTTATGAGCTGTTTGCTCGAAAGACACAGGGATTTATGCACTCAGTAAAACGATCTGCATTCGAAGGTTCAAACAATAAAATTAAAGCTACAAGAACCCCGGAAGTAATTGTGTCCTGTGTGGTATCTAATTCCACGGGCTACATTAGCATGTTCTTTTAATGTATATGTTAATATGATTAGTTAAAGTGGCTACGAGGAACTTTCATCTTGTGTTGATTTTAGCGGCCTCATGTGGACAAAATACAGCTGTTGCATAGCAACTAGGTAATGTATCTATTTGTGGCTATGTAAGATAAATAATGGTAATATGACGCTGGTGAAGCAAAGTAAACTTTGTTTTAGTAGTGTTCATACACCTAAGTTACATGTATTTGTTTGTATGTGGCAGGTGAAAACTGACTGAATATGGCCACTGGTGAACAAGCAAGTTTTTACCCAATACCAAAGCGCCCACGGGTGGAGTGCATTATCCACTGTTCTGATGATACAGATAAGCTGGTTTCACTACAAAGTGTCGACTCATGGAGAACTCTGCTCAGGGCAGCTCAGATACGAAATCATGCACCAGTTTTGAAACTGGCAAAAGACATTCCTGAGGGACAGATTCCAGCAATCTACTACCACAGAAAGTGTAATGTCCGTAGACGCCTTGTCTTACTGACATAAGAATAATTCAAGAACGAGCCGACTTCGTAGGTTCTTAACTGTGTAGCTTTTACTAGCGTTCATCCGACATACAACCTTCATAACATGCGCTTCTAACTTCCTGTATACGTCACATGCACTGCACGTACATCCGTGAGTAGGTCAAGTTAAACACGTGACCTTTCATTCATTACATCTCCCCCTATAAGATTATTTTCTAAACATTTCTCTGAACATTTACTGCCAACAATTTTAACCTGTATATCACCCCCCTTTTCTCAAAAAATTAAAAATCTCCCACAGTACACAAGTCCATACGCCTCACAAATCCAGCCGGATTGCTGGCTTGCTCACCCTGCCAGAGCGAGTAACATATGGTGTGGAAGTTGGCATTTCTGCTGCTCGGGACTCATCCGTGTTTCCACTCTCCCCTGGAGTGACATGGTCAGGATCCCTGCTGACAGAGGTGAGTGTTTTGGGTGTGGCCAACAGGTGGCGCCTGTTCCTTCTGTAATGTTCACCTTGAGCTGTCTCCACTATGTAGGATCTGGGAGTGGAGCTCTGACTGTGAACAACTGCTGGCATTGTCCATGTTTTCTGTCCATCAGGTTTGGTGAGTACTGCGTCACCCGAGTTCAGTGGGCGCAGTGTCCGCACGCCGTTCCTGCGGTTGTAGTAGAAAGCCTGCCTCGATTTGGCTGCGGCGTCAGTGGTTTTGATCAGTTCCTCTTTAGGCCAGGCCGGTTTCAGGTTATGCTGCAATGTGGGTAAGGTGGTTCCGAGTCTCCTACCCATGAGCAATTCCGCTGGACTGGCTCCAGTGGAAGAAGAGGGTGTAGCTCTGTATGTCAACAGGGCGAGGAGAGGGTCTTCCTGCCTTAATATGCTTTTGGCTATCTGAACAGCCCTCTCTGCCTGTCCATTACTCTGGGGGTAGTGTGGGCTTGAAGTCACATGGATGAAATCATAATCCTCACTGAACCTCCTCATCTCTTCTGAAACTAGCTGTGGCCCATTATCACTAACTACAATTTCAGGGATACCAAAACGTGCAAATGTAGCCTTCAGCCTAGCTACAACCTGACTGCTAGTAGTTGTTGGTAGATTTAGGATCTCCAAAAACCTGGAATAATAGTCAGACACTATCAAGTAGTTTTGCTTTTTGTACTCACACAGGTCTATGCCAACTTTCTGCCATGGTCTGGATGGGAGCTCACTTGACATTAAAGGCTCTTTTCTCTGTGTGTTCTTGTGTTCTCTGCAGAATTGACATTGCTGTATCTTTGTTGTAATGTGCTCTGTCATTTTGGGCCACCACACTGACTGGCTAGCTCTCTCTCTGCACTTAACTATCCCCTGGTGCCCGTCGTGTATTCTGTCTAAGATCACCTCCCTCATCTCTGTGGGAATGACGATACGACTGCCTCTGATGACTAAACCATCTACCTCAGATAACTCCCCTCTCACCTGATAAAAGTCTCTGACTGTCTCCGGCACTTTATCGACATACTCAGGCCAGCCGTGTCTGATGAAGCCCAACACTGTCTGGAGCTGCAGATCCCCATCCGTGCTCTGTTTTATCTCCTGCATCCTTTGAGGTGTGGCAGGTACCTGGCACACGATGGCATCAATGTGCGCTGCAACATCTCCGTAGCACTGCTCTGGGCCTCTGGAGAGTGCATCAGCCACAGCTAAAGTTTTGCCTGGTGCGTATTCAGCCACTGCATTGAAACGCATCAGCCTCATTAACAGTCTCTGGCACCTAATGGGCACATTATCCAAGTCTTTGCTGTTCATGAGAGGCACTAGTGGTTTATGATCGGTGACAAGTCTGAAATTGTCAAGCCCAAACAAGTACTTCTCGAACCTTTCACATGCCCAGACGCTGGCTAAGCACTCTTTCTCGATCTGTGCGTACCTTGTCTCTGCGTCACTCAGCCGTCGGGAGCAGTAGGCCACAGGCTTCCAGTGTTCCCCGTGCTGCTGGAGCAGAACGCCTCCCAGCCCGTAGCTGCTGGCATCTGCTGACACCACCGTAGCCTTAGTGACGTCATAAAAGGTGAGTACCGGGGCGGTGGCGAGTGCTGCTTTAAGGTCTTGGAATGCTGTGTTCTGTGCAGGTCCCCACAGCCACTCTGTCGTTGCTTTAAGCAGTCCATAAAGCGGCTGACCTACAGTGGACAGCTCTGGGACGTATTTTGCCAAATAGTTCACCATCCCGAGGAACCTCTTGAGTTCCGTCACGTTCTGGGGCTGAGGAAAGTTCTCTATTCCGGCCACTTTGTCCGGGTCAGGTCTGATGCCTGCCTCGTTGATGATATGACCAAGGAAGCGGACTTGTTTCTGTTTGAACTTGCATTTCGCTTGGTTCAGTTTGAGACCTGCTGTTTCAATGACCCCCAGCGCCTCTGCTAGGCGCCGGTCATGGATTTCCTCAGTCTCTCCATGTATAAGGATGTCATCCATGTACACCTCTGTGCCCTCTAGCCCAGTCAGAGTTTCCGCCATCTTTCTCTGGAAAATATCTGGAGCACTCGTTATACCAAATGGAAGGCGGCAGAAAGCATACCTCCCAAATGGGGTGATGAAAGTGGTGAGCCCCCTGCTGTCTTCATGCAAGGGGATCTGGTAAAACCCACTTGCTGCATCCAACGTTGTGAAGAACTTTGACCCTGCGAGCCTTGGCATTATTTCCTCCATAGTGGGCAGCACGTATTTCTCACGTTTCACCGCTCGATTCAGCCTCCTGAGGTCAGCGCAGCAGCGAACCTCTTTCTTGTTCGGTTTCAGCACCGGCACCATAGCGGCGCACCATTCTGTGGGCTGAGTCACTTTTTCAATAATGCCCTCATTTTCCATGCGCTGCAGTTCTTTCTTAACCAGTGGTACAAGTGGCAGCGGTATCCGTCTGGCTGTATGCACCGCGTATGGCTGGGCACCCTCCACCAGAGCTATTTTCACTGGGTCTGTTTTCAGCAGTCCACTTGAACCGAAAACTCCACTGACCTCATTCATCCGCTTCACTAGACCCATCTCCACTGCCTCTGGACGACTCAGCAGACAGTTGCCTCTCCCCTTGATCACATACACTGGAAAGGAGTATTGTTTCTCCTTGTAGTTGGTTGTGGCTTGAAACTGTCCTATGCAGCTGATGTTTCCACCTGGGCTTATGAAGCATGTGTCAGGAGGTCCCAGTTTTATGTTTGGCTTCAGCTTTTTAAATGTCCCTTGGTTGATAACAGTAGCGTCAGCCCCCGTGTCAATTTTAAAGGTTATTGGTACATCACTTATTGTTAAACTAACAGTCCAATCTTCCTGACTGCTCTCTTTGCCAACTTCTCCCAGAAAGTACAGCTGTTTAACCTCTTCAGTGACTTCTCTCACCGCTTTAGAGTGACATACACGCTCCCAATGTCCCTTTTTATGACACTTGTTGCACTTACTGTTCGTTGCAGGACACTTCCGCTCATCGGTGTGCTGCGTCTTGCCGCACCTCCCGCATTCATCTACTTTGTTGGTTGCCGGACTGCCGCCACCATGACGCTGTCCGCCCTTTTTGTTTTGGCGTTCGTCCCGCCATCGGACAACATTGACGTTAGCCAGCTGGGCCTCTGGTTGGTTAGCTTGGAGGCTGAGCTGCTTTGTTATTGCCTCCGCCTGGCGCACTTGTTCAATGACTTTCACCAGAGTAAGGTCCGCTGTGAGCTGGAACTGACGGGAGAGCACCTTATCTTTTATGCCCACTACCAGACGATCTCTGATATGTTCATCCCTCTTGTCCCCAAACTCACAGTGTTCAGACAGCTCATACAATGTCCGGATGTACATCTCCGCTGTCTCTCCTGGCTGCTGGCTACGTTGATAGAAGCACGCCCTCTCATGTATGATGTTACGGCGGGGAATAAAGTAGTCGTCGAACCTTTTCAGTACAAAATCATAGTCCACTTTATCACCCTCCGCCGCGAAGTCAAACGAGCTGAATATCTTTTCAGCCTCGCCGCCCATTGCATAAATCAGCGAACTCACTTGAATCTCCCCGTCGTCTTTATCCAGCTTTGTCGCGAGCCTGAATCGCGAGAACCGTTGTTTCCACTGCGGCCATTCAACGGGGCAGTCAAACTTGAATTCACTCGGCGGATTAAACTTCGGCATGACCACTCGTGTTCCGATACACAGACTATTCTGACACCATGTAATGTCCGTAGACGCCTTGTCTTACTGACATAAGAATAATTCAAGAACGAGCCGACTTCGTAGGTTCTTAACTGTGTAGCTTTTACTAGCGTTCATCCGACATACAACCTTCATAACATGCGCTTCTAACTTCCTGTATACGTCACACGCACTGCACGTACATCCGTGAGTAGGTCAAGTTAAACACGTGACCTTTCATTCATTACAGAAAGTGTCGCAGTATCTTCACTATGAAGCAAATTCTTGATGACCTCCTTGCAAAAGAAAAGAAAAGTTGTGTCTCTGCTGAAGAGAAACAATCTAAGAGAGTAGCTCGACATGCTCCAAGTACATCTAGGACTTATGATGCAGAGTGCATATTTTGTCAGAAAAACAGCAAATATTCCAAGAGACAGAATACGAGAGAAGTACTGGTGCAGTGTCGAGAACTGCGAGCTGATGCAAAGATCAGGAGTGCAGCCACAAAGAAAAGGGACAGCAGAATCCTTGCCATTGTGAGTAGAGACCTTGTAGCAGCTGAAGGGCACTACCACAGGTCATGCTATAGACTTTACACCAAAGAAGAGGTTTCCAAAGGAGAGGTTGCCAGCAATGAAGATGATGATGCTGCAGCCCAGTATGAAGCTGCTGTGAATAAGGCATACAATGAGCTGTTCCTCTTCATCAGGATGGAGCTTTTTGGCAATCCTCAAGTGATGACAATGACTGATCTCTCTTCTAGACTGGTAGCTTCAATGAACTCCCAAGGCATTGCCCAAGTCAAGGAATCAACCAAGAAGCACATAAGGCGAAACCTGGAGAGTGAGTTTGCTGGAGCCTTGCAGATATTCCCTGATGAGAAAGGAAAATTCCTCCTCAATCCCGATAACTTGTCCATGAGGGAACTTGCCAAAGAAAATCAGTCTCTCAAAAGGGAGCTGCAGACCCTGAAAAGTGTCAGTGCACAAGATGTTATAACCAAAGCAGCCATCAAACTGAGAGCAGACATTAAAAGTCAAGATGTTCCTCAAACCTGGCCGCCTGAAGTCAAACCAGAAGCAGAATGTCCTACCATTCCAGAGTCGCTCATTATCTTCCTGTACTCTCTACTCACAGGCTCAAATGATCCTGATCATGCATCCCAGAGAGTGCAGTGCCTTCTGCAGTCATTTGGCCATGACATAGTATATGCAGTGACATGTGGAAATACCAAGCCTTCCAAGCACATTGTTCTGCCATTCAGTGTCAAATCGTTGACAGGAAATGTAGAGTTGATAAACATCCTCAACCGACTTGGTCACAATGTGTCCTATTCACAGATGGAAGAGATCAACACTGCCCTGTGTCTCCAGAAACTCTCATCATCAGGGAGTGGCATTGCCCTTCCAGCTAACATCCATCCTGGCATATTCACAGCTTTAGCCTGGGACAATATCGACCGTCTTGAAGAAACTGTCAGTGGTGAGGGAACATCTCACAGAGTCAATGGGATTGCTGTGCAAGCAAAGCCAGTCAACCCACTTCCTGTCCAACCCATGCCCACTGTTCCCAAAACAAAGAAGAGAAGCATTGATGGACCCCCACCAATGTTACCAACTTACAATGCTGGACAACGGGTAGGGCCACCACAAAGCAAAAAGTCAGATGCCGATACTGCAGCCAATACTAAGCTTGCCAGAGAGAAAAACCTTCTTTGGGTCCTAGCACGCATGTCACAACAAGAAGAACAGTCAGTCAGCAGCTGGACAGGCTTCAACATCCTGACTCGAGGAGAGATGACGGTCATCCCCGACAATATAGGCTATCTGTCTACCATCAATGCTCCAGCGACACAAATGTCTATTGTCAACGAGGTGCTTAACCAGTCACTGAGCATCATGCAGTGCTTAGGCCTGAGGAAGATTGTCTGTGTCTTTGACCAAGCCCTGTATGCGAAGGCTGTCGAGATCACATGGAAACACCATGACAAGTTCCATGATATCACCGTTAGGCTTGGGGTATTCCACACCATCTGCACACTGCTGGCAATAATAGGAAAGCGTTTCCAAGATGCTGGACTCAAAGACCTCTGCATTGAGTCTGGCATGATTGCAGAAGGCTCAATTGCTGGTGTTATGGATGGCCGCAAGTACAACAGGACAGTGCGACTACACAAGCTCCTGTATGAGGCTCTCATGCAACTGACCTTGAATGGTTTCCTGTCCTGGTTGGAAGAAACTCACAGGAATGACATGGTTCACCTGAATGAGACACTGAAGACCATTGACAGCCTTGGGAAAGAAGTCTCACAACATGCTTTGAAGGAGGTCCTCGAGAACAGCTCTTGTACACGCATCATGGATCTATTTGAAGTCTACCGTGAGTTCCTTAGAGGTGGAAACGGCAGCCTCTCGAACTTCTGGATGTCCTATTTGGACATGGTTGAAATCTTGTTGGGGCTCATCCGAGCATCCAGAGAGGGAGACTGGATGCTACACTTGGCTAGCATTCGAGCAATGATCCCATGGTGCTTTGCTTATGACAGGATGAATTATGCACGCTACCTCCCCTACTACTACGCCCAGATGTCTGAGCTGCCCATCACACACCCAGATGTGTACACAGAATTCATGGAAGGAGGCTTCTCAGTCCAACTGGGCTCCACCAATCCCTTTGGCCGAATCCCTGTTGACCAAGCTATAGAAGAAACGGTGAACAAGACACCCAAACAGCTGGAGGGACAAAGGGATTCAGCTTGAAGCCAGGAGCTGTGACCAAATATTATCTCACAGCTGAGTATAGAAGCATGTACCTCAGACAGCTGAGAGACCTGACAGGTCAAGGCAGGTGCAAATGGTCTCATCCAGATCTACAGAGTCCAAGGATCAAGAGAGATGAAGCAGATGTCCAGTCTCTCATGGACCTTATGGAGAATAACTGGCTCAATCCTATGTCCCCTGATGAGATTGATTTGGTTAGCCTCTCCACTGGCAACATGGCTCCACCTGATGTGACCATAGATCTCTTGAGAGCTCTTGAGAAAGGAGACGAGGCCTACCAAGCATTCCAGCAAACAAGGTTAGATGCAGACCCACCACCTGTGAAATTCCAAGACAAGATGACCAAGCAAAGTCTGAAAACATTCTTCAATGTCAGCACAAAACAAGCTCATGGAAAGAAAGCACAGGATGTGGTTCTGAAGGCAGATAGAAACCTTTTCAGTCACATGATCCTGGTGGCTGAAAGCAGGAAGGTGAATCTGAAGGATGTCCTTGCCTACCCATTGGGCCCACTACCATGGGCACTGGCAAATGCTGATGGGTCCTTACGAAAAAAAACAAGGCTGCACTTGCCAGAGAGCTTGAAAAGAATGTATCTCCTGCAGAAGACATCCCAATCCCATCTACTTCCATCATTGATGGGATGAGCCTGGTCCAAAAAATGAATGGCAACAACAAAACCTTTGCACAGGTGGCAGAGTCAGCCTTGACCCAGGTCCTCCATGAGGGAGCACAGAGTGGGAGGATTGATGTTGTTTTTGATGTCTATCACCAGACTTCGATCAAAGATGCTGAACGACTGAACCGGGGTGGAGACATCACTCTCCAGTACAAGAATCTTGCAGGGGGACACCACGTCCAGCAGTGGAGAAAATTTCTGTGCAGTTCCTCCAACAAGACCAGTCTCATCAAGTTTCTGGTGGAAGAGTGGAAACTCCCACGATACAGAGCTATGCTGCATGGCAAGGTGTTGTACATGACCTGTGAGGAAACCTGCTACAAGTTGACAGAAGATGGGTGTGAGGAAGCAGCAGAACTGCACTCCACACATGAAGAAGCTGACACCCGTCTGCTCCTGCATGCATTGCATGCAGCAAATGCGGGCTCAAAGTCAGTTATCATCACAGCTGAGGACACTGATGTCATGGTGCTTTGTCTTGGCTTCCAGAAGGACATCACCTGTCCCATCTACCAGAAGTGTGGGACTCAGAACCGCACACGGTTTGTCGACATCACCAAACTGGCAAGTTCACTTGGAGATAGCATCTGTGACAGCCTAATTGGCTTACATGCCTTCACAGGCTGTGACACTGTCAGTGCATTCGCTGGTCGAGGGAAGTTGAATGCCCTGAAGATAGTGAGAAAGCACACTTCCTGCCAAGAGACTTTTAGTCAACTGGGACAGACATGGAATGTGAGTGATGAGCTATTCCAGAAAATTGAGCAGTTCACCTGTCGGATGTATGTTGCTAATAGCAGCACTGCTGAGGTGAACAAACTGCGTTACCAGCTCTTCTGCACCAAAAGGGGAGAGGTTGAGTCCAGCCAGCTGCCACCATGTAGAGACTGTCTCTTTATGCATGTTCAATGAGCCAACTATCAGGCAGCAATATGGAAGTGCTGTCTGCAGGCTAACCCTGTGGTGCCAAGCCCTACTGAGTATGGATGGACAGACGATGAAGGCAAGCTGGCCATTTACTGGATGCGCTCCCCACCTGCACCAGATGTGGTCTTGGAAATGCTAACATGCAAGTGTGTGCATTCATGCAAAATGCCAAGCTGCATGTGCCTGTCAAATGGACTTCCATGCACAGACATGTGCAGGTTACAGACCTGCAGTAACCAAAAACAGCAGGATGGTCCAGAACTGGACTTTGAACTTGGGGAGTCAGATGATGAGAGAAACGAGCAGTTTGATGAATGACAGTGTGATGATTCTGATGGTATTACTGTGGTAGTGGTCTATTGATGCACAGGATGTTGATTCTGGACTTGGTTACCCAGAGCTTGATAACACTAATGTAACCATATTCACATATACCCATTACCCTACCCATTACCATTACATATACCCACTAATGATATGGGATTACATGTATCATTGACTAAGTATATGTAAATGTCAATGTTGTTTAAAATATTAAAATAGTTCATTACCTCACTATGGTATTCCTTTTTATCATGTATTTTGATTGTGTATTTAAACAAATGTATAGAGACCAGTTTGTGACCTAACTGGCTTTGGTCTAGTTCTCATTTAAGGTTCACAATCACCTCACACAATGAAATAGTATGGGTATATTATACATTTTCTGAATCTTTACAGTCCTGTGAGTATTCCAGTTTTTGTGTTTTGTGTCCCTGATATTCCTAGATGCCACAGGGCTAAAAGAAAGTATATAGTTTAGGCGAACATTGCAGAAAGATGTGTGTTATTGACGGGTTGAAGAGCTCAAGTGACCTCTATATTTGTGAGAAATATCCACAACAGGGCTTGAATGAAAGCTAAGAAGGTCCCCTTTAAAATGATACCAAAGACAATATTATAGAACATTGAAAATTGTCCTGACCATGAGGCTAAACCAGGATATGCACCAGCGTCTAAAATGCAATTTACTTCAGGGGGTGGTTAACTTCATGAGCTGATAACTGTGATACAGCTGCCACTCAGGAATGGTTATCATACCAAAATATCATCTACAGACATGGATCCTTTCAAAAATTATAAGTAAGTTTTGCCACCTTGAGTGTACCGAAATATCGTCTGGCCCATGGACTAGTAGTGTAACGACCACGGATGACTTGGCTCGCCAGCCCTTGGCTAACGGGTCAGTCGTCGGTCCCTTTAGTTGAGTGGTTGGCGCAGTCGCCGCGGGTTCGCTACATTGGTGTCAGAAGTGAGATGGTGAGAAGGCCTTCGGAAGCGCGTGCGCCTAGAGGCGTGATGGAGCCGATATGCGGAAGTGTCGGGATGCGCTTCCTGAAGGAGGGGGGGCAGTGTAACGACCACGGATGACTCCCGACTCTTTAGTTGACTGGTTAGCTGAGTCGTCTGTGGTGTGGGCTATCGGGGTTCGATTCCCGGCTGCGGCGGATTCTCGGCTACCCTCTGAATTCGCTACAGTATACTATCAGGTATGGTAGAACCATTATACGTTGAATGAATTAATATATAACAAAATACAGCGGTATGTTCCTCTCTTTCTTTCTACTGATTTCATTGAAAAGGTTAATGTTTCCACCCGGCTTTGAACCGAGGATCTTTCGCATGTTGGCCTGCGATTTTCGTTTCTTTTTTAAAATCTTAATCAATATTAAAATGGAAGATCTCTAACACATCGAACTCTACAGCATCAAAAAGGATAAGAAGCCGCTATTGTCTACGATTGTCAAACACTACTTCGTATTCGAGCCTCTGTTATGGATTTATACGCTTGGGATCCCGGACAAAGAAGCTCTCTGTTTTCCCTACAATCAGAAGTTATATGTGCTCGGCCCTGCGGGTTCCACCGAAGTAAAAAAGCTAGGAGACGGGGTAAACGTGCAGGCACCTCCGTTAAACTGAGAACTCTTTCCCGCTCTCGCTCGGCACCGGCCCACCTTTTTCAGCTCGACGATGTCGGATCTGGTCAACCACGTCGCTTCATTCCTCGGCGCTCCCTCGAGACCAGGTACGGCTTTATCCGACCAATTATCACAGACACAGACCTGTACGTCGGACCGATGCCCTGTGGGCTCTCTGCCTTGCAAACTGTGAAGCAGGGTGGTGGGGTCCTCCAGAATTTCTGCGCCCTGGCGTGGGGACCGTTGTCAGATTATACCGCTATCCCAGTGAACGTGGCTCTGTTCAACGTGAGATCCTTATCCAAGAAGTTTTATTCTCAATGACTTCTTCACCACTCATGTACTGGATTTCCTGCTAGTGACGGAAACCTGGCTAAACACTGGTGAGCTTGCTCCACTTTTTGAACACTGTCCAGATGACTGTAACTTTTTCCCTTTTTTTTCTTCTTTTTTTTAGCACGCATAAACACTCCGGGTGTGGTGGGGTTCTAGCTGCGTTGTTTGAAAAATAGTTTAATTGTCTGCTACTGAAATCTGATGCCCCCAGCTTTGAGGTGCAATTAATTGAAGTTGACCTGGTCCATCCCCTCTTAATTGCTCTTGTGTATCCATCCATTATCCGAACCGCTTATCCTGCTCTCAGGGTCGTTGGAGCTTATCCCAGCAGTCATTGGGCGGTAGGCGGGGAGACACCCTGGACAGGCCGCCACAGACACACACTTCAGTATGACCGACATGTCTTTGGACTTTGGGAGGAAACCGGAGTCCCAGGAGGAAACCCACGCAGATACGGGGAGAACAGGCAAACTCCACAAAGAGGACAACTCGGGACAACCCCCAAGGCTGGACTACCCAAGAGTTCGAACCCAGGACCTTCTTGCTGAGAGGCGACCACGCTAACCACTGCGCCACCGTGCCGCCGCTCTTGTGTATCGTTTACCAAAAATAGATAGACTTTATTGTAGCATTCCAGCCGGACTTTATTCAGACGATGCACTCCAATAACGACTGATGGGTCCATGGTGCGGTATCAGACCATTTATTGCAGCATTTTACTAGTCACACCGTAGACACACCATAGAACCGCCGTAAGAGCTGTTCGCCTTCCATCTAGGTGCTAAATAAATGATGATGATCAATGAATTATAAGTTGTAAATTCGTTCTGTGCATAGCGAACATGACCATCGTGTCCAACTTTCAGTTTTGTTCTGCCGTTTTCTCGCAGCAGCGCACAGCATCATGGGAGACCAGAGTTCTTCAAAATAAAGGTCACATAACAAAAGGAAGTGTAATTCGCTGTTAATATATCAATCAGGACTGTACTTTAGGCACCAAATACAAATCAATAATGAGTACCATACAAATCAATAATAATAAAAAAATGTTATGACAAAATTATATGGGTCATTTACACTCCCACCAAATCATTAATGTTTTGAATATAGAAAATCAAGCATAAGCAAAAACAAATGATTTCTCAACTCAAAATGACCATAAACCATAAGTATCGTGGGAAAGGAGCGTCAAGTATTTTAAAACAAAATAAAAAACGCATCTCAAGAGATGCAAGGCATGTGTTAGTTAGTAACTAACTAGTCACTATCTAGTAACAAGACCAGTTTTTGAACTGGCCGTTCAAGCACTGTCTGCTTGGTGAGCTGTTCACCTTTTTTTGCCTAGGTTTCTATCCCCTAGACAGATCTTCACCCTCCTAACCAGTCCATCTCTATCTACTACAGTCTCTAAAACTCTACCCAACCTCCATTCATTTCTATGAACACTGTCCGTAAGCAGTCGTGCTTGCATCGGAGAAGTGGTGTAACTCCTGTCTGGTGACCCTCCCAAAGTTTGCAGGTGCATAGCTCCGGGGAATGTATATCTTCTCCATGTTGGTAAGGTCATTTTTCCATATCTCCCACCTTGGGCGAAGTTCATCAGTCAGAGGATCATCCCAACCCGTTCCATGTCTGCACATTTCCTGCAGTACTCCCTTTCTGATGAGCAAGAATGGGGTGACAAACCCTAGGGGGTCATACAAGGAGGCAACCGTAGACAGTATACCTCGGCGTGTTGCAGGTTGATCCTTGAGATAGACGTTGAACTTCAAGCAGTCTGACTCGATGTGCCATTGGATCCCCAATGCTCTTTCTGAAGGTAGGTCATCCAAGGTAAGGTTAAGATCTTTGATTTCTGATGCATGTTCAGATGACGGCATGCTTTCTATTACAGCTCTGTCGTTGGACACAAATTTGTGGAGTCTAAGGGCACCCAGCGCACAAAGTTCTCTGGCTTCTCGAGCGAGCTGAATAGCCTTCTCTGTACTGTCCATACTTGCGACACCGTCATCGACATAAAAGTCTCTCAGAATGAACTGTGAACCTAGGGGGTATAGGTCTCTGTTCTCAGTAGCCAGGTACTTCAAGCCGTAGTTTGCGCAACCAGGCGATGAGGCAGCACCGAAGATATGCACCCTCATTCGGTACTGTGCTGCTAACTCTCAAACAAGCCCCGCAGCTGAGGCGAGGATGAACAGGACGTCACTCAATGGTCGAAAATGTCTTTATTTTTAACCAACAGGTTACGAATCTTGAAAAAGAAAACACACAAAATACAAACATACATCATTCAAGTACTCTCAACTCAAAGCTAACACACAATATAACTCACTCACTCTTGCAATCACTCACCAGTCCGTCCTCATCTCGTCATACTAAAGAGTCCCCGCTCTGAAGCTGTATTAACGTTCTTGACGTCACCCCCAGAACGTAAATCAGCCAATTACAGCAGCTCCCTAACTGAGACCCCGGATGCACGCATTTCTCGCCAATAGAATTTAGCAATAAAAGTCCTTATCAAGCACACAGAAATCACATACAATCGGAACTGGAATAAATCTAATTATTATTATCAATACTCAGATTCACTTATGTAACTAACAATTCAAACAATGTTACAATTTAACTACATGTAAACGAAATAACTTTCACAAGTTTGTACTTAAACTAAACAAAAATCTCTGACTAAACACAACTCAAATCCAACCACCCCATAGAAAGTAACACACCTCCCACTTTGTCTACTGGACTCTAGACCTAAGGAGACCACACTAATAATCACCGCTTTCTCTTTGGTGGTGTTTCTTCGGTCAACTCTTTAATTTCTTCTTTAAGTCTTTAATGACCCCGGAGCCAGGTCCCCCCGAAGAGGCACGGCCAGCATCACAGGGTCGCTCGCTGCCAGCAGGGTGCTTATCCATGCTCCATACGGAACCAGCGGCACTCCTGTCTCTCCTGTGGTCTGGACCCTTCCATAGCACAACAGTAGTCCTGACATCTCTTCTCTGACGACTACAAGCCTGTTCAATTTAGACTCAGGGAAAGCTACCCCCTCTTGGGCTGCCAAGCATAGGTCCCAAAAGGCAGCTCTGACCTCCCCCACATCGATAACTGGCTTGCCCACCTTCTCTCTCGAGTGCTTAGCCTCCCACTCTGCTCTCTCCATGGCTCTCCCGCGAATCATCCGTCTCTTAACAGCTTGGCGAACCCAACCGATCACCCCACAGAGCTTGGCCAAGCTACTGAACTTTTCAGGCTCAACCAGATCAACGATAGCCGCGCCCCAGAGCCTCTCCTTGTTTTCAATCTCAGCGGAGGTCGACTCTTCCTCCTTCACCGTGTGCACAGGAGCCTCGTCAGTCCCATCCAGACGCCCCTGGACAGGATTTGCCGTCTTCTTCCACTGGGCTCTTGTGAAAGCCACTGTGAATGCCCTCCGCTGGAGCTTACTCACAGCCTCTCTGGTGCTGGCCGCCACCTCCGCCGCGGACTTCATGGGACACTCTTCTACCGGCCTCACTTGGAACTCAGGACCCTTTTGCCAAATGGAGCCCTCACCCAGGTCTTCTAGAGGACCTCCTCGGGTGATAAGGTCGGCGACGTTCAGATCTCCTGAGATCCACCACCAGTCAGCTACTGGCCCAGCCTTCTGAAACTCCCCGACCCTGTTCGCGAATAACGTCTGATACCCGTAACTCTCCCTCTGGATAGCTCCCAGGATAGTCTGGCTGTCTACGAAGTGGAACCATCTCTCCACCTCAAGTCGACCCTGCCTCTCCCAGAACCCTCTCAGCCTGGCAGCGAAGACGGTGCCGCAGAACTCTGTTTTGACCACGTCGCCCTTCTGGTCAAGGGGCGCCAGCTTGGCCTTTGACTCAACAAGGCGGATGTCTGCCTCTGTAGACGTCTCCCACCTCAGGTACAGAACAGCTCCGAAGGCGTCATCACTCCCATCTGAAAACGTGATGCCCCACAGCCTCCCCCTCCATCCAGGAAGAGTAAGGCTCCTTTCGAAACTGATTTGACGAAGCCGCACATACTCTTCAAAAAGCTTGATGGCATCTGCCCAGAGGTCTGTCAGAAGGGGACTGTCCCACGTGTCTTTCTTGGAGTCTCCTCCCCCAGTCTCCTGGAAGGCTCTCCTTACCAAGATGGCCCCTCTCGCTTTGGCCGGGGTAGCTACACCAACAGGGTCGTAGAGCCCTGCCACCTGGCTTAGGAGCTCCCATCTGGTCTGAGGGTTTAGCGTTTTCTCCTTGATCTCCTTCTCTGAGAGGTCGACCCCCGTCCTCATCTTCTGCTTTCTTTTGGAGAAGTTGATTGAAACCATCAGGAAGAGTCTGTCGCTGTCCACGTAGTATCCGACACCAAGAGCCTTGTTGTCTTCCTGCCCTAGCCGGTTGGGCAACACCAGGGTTCCGGACTCTGGACTTGGGCTTTTAACAGCTTGCCCAACCTGACTACCCTCGCACCTCCCACTTTGACCGGACCGAACCCACGGTTTGAGCGAGAAGCCTCCGGCCCAGAGTATCTCCTCCACTCCTCTTGTGATCTTGTCCAGCTTCCCTGGGTCATTGTGGGACGTGAAGATGTCGTCCACATAGCTTTCCTCTTCAAGCACTCTTCTCTCGTCGCTCATGTGAGAGAACCTGGGCAGTCTCGCGGTTTCCCTCATGGCCAACTGCGCTATGCATCCCGCTGGCCTGTCTCCAATATTGACCCGAGTGATAGCGAAGTCTCTGATCTCTTCCTTGAGTGAGTCCCTCCAGAGGAACTGATGAAGGTGAACCTCTCTTTCGTTCAGCCACACAGAATTGTACATCTTCTTGATGTCTCCTATGGCCGCATGCTCTCCTGCTCTGAACCTGAGCAGAACCGCCCGGATTGGGTTTAGCATATCCGGACCCTTCAGCAGGATGTTGTTCATGCTCGTCCCTTTGAACTCTTGGCTACTGTTCCAGACGAGCCGCACTGGCGTGGTGACAGAGTGAGGGTTCGGTGCGATTAGGTGACTTACGTACCAAACTGGCCCTCTCCAACTGTTGATTGTGTCCTTCTTTAACTCGATGGCTGCTCCTCTTTCCACCATCTCGTGTACTTGGGCTGCGTAAGCAGCTCTCCACAATGGGTCCTTCATGAGGCGCTTTTCGGTTCTCAAGAATGTCGCTTCCACCACTTTCCTGTTATTTGGAAGTGAAGCCGGGTCTTCAGTCCAGGGGTATCCCGCGTTCCAGTGCGGCGAGTCACTGTAGTCGTCAGTAGCCACATAGGTCAGGCCTTCCTTGATCTTTTCTAGTTCCTTCCCTTCAGCTAGAGTCATTTCCTTCCCCCCTGGCTGGCATTTCCCGCACCGGCATCCTCCACACTTCGGCTCACAGGCAGCTCCAATGCTGTCCCATTTCTACCACTCAAGAACTTCCTTGCTGGTTGTGGCCATATTCCTGATCTCCTCACCACTCTCTTGCTCCAGGCCCAGCGTTTCCTCTCTGGAGCCATTTGGCTCTCTGGAAATCTCTTCGACCTTGATCACTTTTGCTCTCATTGAGCGTGCAAAATGTGTCTTTGAGTTGTGAATGGATACCTTCACCTCTTCGAACAGATCAGGGTGCGCTCCCCCCACAGTCTTGCCCAGTGGGCCGTCCCACAACACCAGGTCTCCCACTGTCTTCATCCACTGCGGAGCAAGCCTACCCTCTCGGTGGCTGATTAAGAGTTCGATTTTCTTTGGCCTGACCAGTTCCTCTGTCTTGACCTCCGGGAAGAACTTCTTGAGCTGCCGCGGGCTAACGACATGGTCTGCTTGTGCGATCTCGTCCAGTCCATAACAGACGATCTGGTGGGGACTCCACTCATTCTCTGAAGTCCACATTCTGACTTTGAGCAAGTACCTTTTTGTCTGGACTCTTACTTTCATTCCACCAACTCCATGCACGACCAGCATTACCTTCTCTCCTTTCAGTCGGAGTCTGTTGCGGCTTGGTGGGTAATGTAATTAGTGTCAGACGCAAGGTCCATCAGGGTCTCAATAGTTTGTCCTCCATTGGTTGTGACCTCCATGATCATCATAAGCACTGGATGCTCTGTCAAACCCCTTTCTTCAAGGAGACCATCACCGTTTGTGCTCGCTCTCATTGACGCTGTTGTCTTGTTGGTAAATGCCCTTATTACCCTTTCCACTACTTCAGGGAAGACATCAGCTAGGGCCTTCTCTTGTTCTTTTCAGAGCCTTCCTGCCTTTGTGTCTCTCTTTCCCCCTTCTTGCTCTTCCCTCTTTTTCTCATCACTTTTGTGCCCTCCTTCCACGGAGCACAAGAGGTAATGGTGGTCCGAGCCGTCTCTTTTCTGGCAGCACTTCTTCTTGCAGAGGAACCTGTTACTACATTCTCCATCCGCACCATGGGATGCCAAGCATCTCCTGCAGGCTCCATTCCTTTCGATGACGTCTTTCTTTTCGGCTAGGCTGAGCCCTTTGAACTTCTCGCAGAAGAAGATCCTGCCTCTGTGTTTCTCATCTCCACACACGCTGCACTCCTCTTTTGCCAAATTCCTTCCTGTGACCCTTGTGAACGCCCTCCTTTTCGGTTTGCTCGATTTCTCAGGCTCTTCTGACACTCTTAACTGCTCCAGCCTTTCGAAAACCGCTTCTTGCTCCTTTAGGAACTTTAAGAGAGCATTAAAGCGACCATCAGCGGTGACACCGTTCTCGGGTTTGGTTTCGAATTTGAGCCAGTCCATCTTCACACTGTCAGGTAGTTTGCTCTCTATAGTTTCCATTGCCAGCGGATTCTTTATGGCATCAGTATTTCCGAGATCCGTCAGATTGGTCAGGGCCTTCTCCACAGCTTGAATCAGATCAATTGTCTTTCTTGGTTGGTTTCCTTTCACCGCTGGAAACTTCTCCAACTCCCTGATTATCTGAATCGCGATGGTAGTCTTGTTCCCAAACCGGTTCTCCAGGACCCTGAACATTTCTTCTGCAGTATCGTAGCTCAAAAGTCTGAGGTCTTTAGCGATTTTTTCTTCCACGCTGTCTAGGAGCTGGAATTTTTTCACTTCCGGTGACTCTGATGGATCTCCCTGCCTCTGCAGACTTTCCCATTCTCTTCGCCATTGGTGGAAGTCTCTCATGCAACCGCTGAACGTCGGTAGTCTTGTTGGTTGGAGGCGCACTCTCGGTTTGGCTGCTGCTTGCGCGCCTCCCGCTCCCAGGCTTGCCATACTGGCGCTATGTGCTTCCTCCCATGCTTTCCGCTGAGCCTTAGCTAGCTCAGCACGCTCTTCTTCGGCAGCTTCTGCCATCCTTTGCTGAGCTTCAGCAGCCTTTTTCCTGGCCTCCGCAGCCCTCTCCTCAGACTCGGCGCTAACTTCGGCAGCCTTTAGCCTGGCCTCAGCGGCTCTCTTCTCAGTCTCGGCGATCTCATCGGCCTCCTTTTTCCTGGCTCTGCCGAATTCTGCCAACCACCTGATCCAGAGCTCGTTTCTCTTGTCCTCCAGCACCCGAAGCTGCTTACTCATGTTGCGCGTAACACCTTCAGGGATCCACTCTTCCCAGACAGCCAGCAGATTTTCTGCCTTGGCGATGAGACCTTCCAAGAGTGCGTTTTGCTCCTTACCGTTGCTGTAGGTTACTCCTTTCAGGCTGACTCCTTCAGCGCTTTCATAGCTTCTTTCTGCCCGTCCAATGGCAGATATTAGCTCGGTCTCCGCATATCTCGACCAAAGGCTGGACTTGACTGCCCATCTCACCTCTTCAACTTTGAGCTCACACTCTCTGGTTACTCTATGTCTGCTTTGAGCTGCCCATCCAGTGCCTCCGCGTCATCGTTCGCTTCAGCTAGCAAGCCAGCCTCATAGTCATCATTTGCAGAAAGAACCCTTTTTGCATCATCAGAAAATGATTTCCACTCAACTTTCAGCTCATCTCGAACCATGGTTGTTGCCATTCTAAGGATGTAGTTGGCTCTTTTCGTGAACGCCGTCTTCACTTTGGTCCTCTCTTTCTTTAGTGATTCCATTTTTATTGATTTACCTTGGATGCTAAGCCCTGAGCGTACCTGTATCTCCTTTTCTAACTCAAAGTCTTTCGCCCTCTCTAGCTGCCTACACTAGCTCAGAATCTTCTGCCCTGACTAGCTCAGCCTGACTAGTCTTCAGCGGCGTTACCGGGCTCACCAGGGATCCCCCCGGGGATACCGCCCAAAATAGAAAACAACACAAATCAATAAAGTAGGGAAGGTCTCACCTTCCCCCGCCGGCTTGCTACCCAGGTACGCTCAAAACTAAGCTAAAGCTTAGGCCATTAATTTAGACGGCTGCTAAATGTGATCACTGGCATCAGCAGGTAGCTGTTTAGTTAACCAGCTCCTATTCTACTGGCTGGGCTAGCTTTTCTTGCTAGCTCACGTCAGCTTTTGTTATGGTAATTACGTTAGCTTCCGATGCTAACTCACGTTAGCTTTCCCTTGCTAACTCTCATAATTGCTAGCTAGCACACTAGCTTCATAGCCTACTAGCTGTGCTTACTTTAGCTAGCAGCGTTACCTTCCTAAACTGCTAGCTGAGCCCTTACTTTAGTTAGCTACACGGACCTGAGCTAGCATGCTAGCTACAAACAGGTACGTTGTTGAAAGGGAAATTTCACCACCTGCTCGCTGACCCTAGTGGCCTTAGGTGCGGGTTTATTACGTTTACACCAACAACATGGATACCACAACCTTTCTCTTCCAGGCGACGGTTCAGCAACTCTTCTGCCGTCGTGGTGGTTCGTAACTGTGCTGCTAACTCTCAAACAAGCCCCGCAGCTGAGGCGAGGATGAACAGGACGTCACTCAATGGTCGAAAATTTCTTTATTTTTAACCAACAGGTTACGAACCTTGAAAAAGAAAACACACAAAATACAAACAGACATCATTCAAGTACTCTCAACTCAAAGCTAACACACAATATAACTCACTCTTGCAATCACTCACCAGTCCGTCCTCGTCTCGTCATACTAAAGAGTCCCCGCTCTGAAGCTGTATTAACTTTCTTGACGTCACCCCCAGAACGTAAATCAGCCAATTACAGCAGCTCCCTAACTGAGACCCCGGATGCACGCATTTCTCGCCAATAGAATTTCGCAATAAAAGTCCTTATCAAGCACACAGAAATCACATACAATCGGAACTGGAATAAATCTAATTATTATTATCAATACTCAGATTCACTTATGTAACTAACAATTCAAACAATGTTACAATTTAACTACATGTAAACGAAATAACTTTCACAAGTTTGTACTTAAACTAAACAAAAATCTCTGACTAAACACAACTCAAATCCAACCACCCCATAGAAAGTAACACAGGTACTCTTGAGGTTGCATGCTGAGATCTCCTTTCTTCCACCACAGGAAGCGCAGGTAATCCTGATCCGTCTCGCTCACGTGGAATTGGTGAAACATCTTTTCTATGTCGCACATCAACGCAGTAGAATGCAGTCGGAAGCGAAGGAGAACGCCGTTGAGATTGTTCATCAAGTCGGGTCCGGTGAGCAGATGATCGTTTAGACTGGTTCCCTTGTATTTGGCAGAGCAGTCGAATACCACGCGCAGTTTGTCTGGCTCCTGTACCATTTTTCTCCTTCCTTCCCATCATCATGTACTTCCTCTGCGTCACCCTTTTCTATGACATCCTCCATGAACTTGATGTACTGTTCTTTGTATCTTTCATCCTTTGACAGCTTCCTCTTCAGATGGCTGAGACGAACGATGGCAAGCTGTTTGTTGTAAGGTAGGTTGGGTCTCTCCTTAAAAGGTAAGGGCATTTCGTAGTGACCTTGACTGTTCTTCTGGATGCCGTTTTTGAGTTTGTCCAGGAACAAGATATCTTCCTGGGACACCGTCTTTTCATCCTCCTTGGCATCTTTGAAGTCGGACTCCAGAATGCGAATAGCATCTGCGGGACTGGCGGGAGCTCCTTCACAGCTACCCGGAAACACTGTCTCGCCACGCTTGGAGTGTCAAGGCACGGTGAAGAGCAACCCACGATGCTCCATCCAAGGTCGGATCGGATTGCGTAAGGCTCTTCATTTCCTCCTGCTATTACGTCTCTTGGTGCCATTGCCCTAGCACAGTTGTATCCTATTAAAAGACCAATATCACAATCTTGCAGCGGTGGAATCTCGTCTATGACTGCGGAGAGATGATTCCATTGTCTGGCTGTTTCACTTGTAGGAATGTGGGCGCGGTTCACCGGTATACCGTCCTTAGCGTAGGCAGGAGGAAGGTCGATGTGGAGGGAAGATCTGTAACCGCGCACACGAAGCCCCGAGACTCGTTGGCTTTTCACGATAGTGTCACGTCCTATCATTGTCGTTAACTTCAGTTTCACTGGACAGGACTCTGCCTTTAGAGCGCTGCTCACTTCTTGGTCGACGAATGTGGTGTCACTCTGTGTATCCAGCAGGGCGTAGACAAGTTTTTCTGTTCCTGAGTTGTTCTTGGACGACACCCATATGGGCACAATCATCGATGTGTTGGTAGACTGTCCAGTCGTGACGGCATGTGACATTGCAGTCGCGGCAGCTTCTGATTCATTAGCGTTGCTTGGGGGAGTGTTTTCCTGAGCTGCAGACGGTTCCCTTTTCACGTGGTTGTCATTGTGAAGACAGGTGGGGTGTTTGCCTTTGCAGGTGTTGCAGGTATGTCTATGTCGACAGTCCTTCGCACTATGGCCGGGTTTGATGCAGCCATAGCAGAGCTTGTTCTCTTTCACGAATTCTCTTCTCTCCTCCAGAGTCTTGGCGATGAACTTGGGACATGCATGTAGCCCGTGTTAACTGTCTTGGCAGAACGCACAGGTTTTTTTTTTCTTTCCGCTGGCTGGCTTTTGCTTGTCACTGTCCGTTTCAGTTTGCGTACTCAGAACACTCGCCTTGTTCCTCTTAGGGTCCCTGTTATTCGGTTTCGCTGTGCTAGACTCGGAGTTGCGTAAGGCATAAGGTGAGGTGATCGGATTGCATGCGATTACTGTCTCCTTTGCCATGAAGGTGGTGAAGTCCTTGAAGCTGGGGAATTCTTGATTCCTGTCCAAGGCTTCCGTAGCCTTCCTGTTCCATCGAGATGCTGCCCAGTCTGGCAGTTTGTGGACCAGCTTCATGTTCTCTTCACAGTCATTCAATATTTCGAGGCTCTTCACATGAGACATTGCGTCTTGGCAGGCGTTCAAGAAATCGGAAAAGTCTCTAAGTCCCTCTGCATACCTTGGTTGGATTTTTGGTCACTTTATGAGCCTGTCTCTGAAGGCTCTCTGTATGACGAAGGCCTGTCCGTATCGGTGATTCAGTTTGCTCCATGCGTCATTGTAAGACTCGCCGTCGTTTCCGTAGAAGGTCCCTTCCAGTGTTTTACGAGCTGGGCCGCCTACATATTTCCTCAAGTAGTAAAGCTTGTCTGCTGAGGAGATGGCCTTTGAGTCAATGAGTGACATGAATGAAGTTCTCCACTCAATGAACTGAATGGGGTCGCTGTTAAATACTGATGGCTCTGGCACTGGAAGTCTATTCAGGGCTATACTATCTTGGAGGGCCCGGGTGAGGGACGACACGTTTACGTCAGGTGACAATGCCGTTATATTGAGGGTTTGGTTGCTGGTAGCTGGGGAGCCGTGAAGATTTCTTTCAGGATCATTAGAGTGGACACTGCCGCCCTGTGATGTTCCCTGGTTATAGACTTGAAGTCTGGCCCGTGCAGCCCTTAAGTCCTTTTCTGCCTGTAGACGTTCAAGAGCGCGTTTTTCGACTTCAAGCTGCCACCTTTGTTGCTCCTCTAGCGTCCTTCGTTGCTCCTCTAGCGTCCTTTGTTGCTCCTCCAAACGTTGTATCTTCTCCCTTTGCTTATCTTCTTCAAGCAACCCTTCGAACTCCGCTTCCTTTGCTGCAAGCTCTGCTGCCGCGTCCACACGTTTGACTGTTAAAGTGCTGCCTTCGTGGCTGTGGACTGACTTTGACACTCTTGAGACAGTGGATCCATAGATTGAGCGCGCACAGTCGCCCTTGAGTAGCTCCTTGAGACATCGTTGTGCTTGTTCTGCATCAAATTCTAAATCAATGTCTACAATCCTCTCGTAGGCGATTTTCTTAATCGCTGTTGTAGCTGCCTCACATGCATCAACACGGCTTCTCATTTCGGCTGAGGGTGTGAAGTGACCTCGTATGTCATTATAGGTGTTCAACACAGCCTCTTTGTCCTTCTCCAAAGTATCAAGCAGAGATGCCAGCTCAGTTTCCTTGAGGTCTTTCTTTAGCCGCTCTCTTGACTCACGAGCTCGACTCTTCCATTTTTCGTACGCTTAGAGGAGCTTTCTCTCCTTCTTCCTCACCTCCTCTTGTTGCAGTTCAAGCATTTTAGGAGTCGAGATCTTCACTCGAGTCGAGCGTCGGAGGCTATCCCCATTTTGTTCTTCAAGTTGACTTTGGAGGCTACTTAGTGTTTCTTCCTTAGTTTGAACTTCCTTCTCTAAGTGTTCTATCTCGGTAGTCTCTAGTGTTTCGTTGAGAGCCTCTTGTAGCTTACTAATTTTAAGCTGTAGCCTATTTATCTGATTCTCTAGCTCTGACTGTGGGGCAGGATTCTCTGTTTCGGTCATATTCAATTCTGCCATTATAAATGTGATGTAATGAATTGTTTGCCTTTACTATAGCCCATAGACTACCCGAAGAGAGGAGCAGAGAACCTGGTATAGCTACAGACTGCTTAGAGGACTAGAGCCTATTACTGTAGGCTGACTGTTATATTACTGACTGCAAGGTTATAATATCAATCTCTCCACTGAATACAACATTCAGTTACCAGTCAGACTGTATAAATCATGCATTAAACATTTTCCCCTTTTTTTACAGTCAACAGGAAGGATGATCAGTAAATTGATAGTAATAATAATAACAGTCAATAAACAAAGTCACTTGATTCACTTGTTACTTTGTGTGAACTTATTTGTTCTATAAAGTCCCATCAGCTTCACATTGAGAAACATCAAATTCAATAAATGTCCATTGTTGTTGATGT
Source organism: Lampris incognitus (assembly GCF_029633865.1). NCBI lineage: Eukaryota > Metazoa > Chordata > Actinopteri > Lampriformes > Lampridae > Lampris > Lampris incognitus. The sequence continues at coordinate 106,663,387 of NC_079212.1, read as the reverse complement.
CTTTTTCTTCTTAAACCTTTTCTTCTCAAACCATATGTTTATCAATGTTCTCAGTGAAGCTGAATTGTTCCTTATCAATCAATGAAATGTTCCATACCTTTAGAGTCTGACCGTCACACCAAACCTTCAAGCCAGCTGCCTGATGAGAGCAGAGTTCTTTTGTCTAGAAGACCCGTAAAATGGCGCCGAGGTGCCCGATGAAATGGCGCCAAGACGCCCGATGAATTGTCCCTTGTAGACTAGTAGCAACTTAGCTCCGTAGCTCGTCCTCATAGACCTCCTCTGGCAGCGTTGTGGCGGGGTTGATGAAGAGGCTAGCTCTTACTGTAGCATTCCAGCCGGACTTTATTCAGACGATGCACTCCAATAACGACTGATGGGTCCATGGTGCGGTATCAGACCATTTATTGCAGCATTTTACTAGTCACACCGTAGACACACCATAGAACCACCGTAAGAGCTGTTCGCCTTCCAGCTAGGTGCTAAATAAATGATGATGATCAATGAATTATAAGTTGTGAATTCGTTCTGTGCATAGCGAACATGACCATCGTGTCTAACTTTCAGTTTTGTTCTGCCGTTTTCTCGCAGCAGCGCACAGCATCATGGGAGACCAGAGTTTTTCAAAATAAAGGTCACATAACAAAAGGAAGTGTAATTCGCTGTTAATATATCAATCAGGACTGTACTTTAGGCACCAAATATAAATCAATAATGAGCACCATACAAATCAATAATAATAAAAAATATTATGACAAAATTATATGGGTCATTTACATTTATCACTCAATTTGCGGACTACCTTTCAAACACTATGTCCAGCTTTGACTGAGTTCGGATTCTTGGTGATTTTAATATTCATGTTTGCTGTCCCGCTACGTCTCTTTTAGGTAATTTTATACATATGATTGAGTCTTTTGATCTTGCTCTGCTTACCACTGGTTCCACCTACAAGCCAGGCCATACACTCGACCTAGTCTTAATCGTTTGGTTTGCCGATCTGCAATGTGGATATAATTGATGCTTCTCTGTCAGATCATTGTGCTATCATATTTCATGCATCTCTGCCTTTCTCTTCTACTAAACACTATCTCCCTGTATACTACATTAACTCTTGAACTGCCACTAAGTTCTCTAAAGCTCTCATCGCTGATCCTGATACTTGAACTATTGAGCCCCCCCCCCCCATGTCAGTACTGAGGAACTTGCTTCCTTATTTAATACCAGCTGCTTTTCTATTGTGATTACTGTTGCTCCCCTTTGATTGAAAAAGCCTAAGCCTAAATGTATGCCTTGGTTTAATGACACCACCAAAGCCCTGAGGAGGAATTTCAGAATATCTGAATGAAAGTGAAAGAATGATACGCTTCAAATTTCCTTCTAAATTTTGAGAAACAATCTTCACAAATATTAAGAAACAGTTAAGGCCGCAAGAGCAAAATAATTTTCTGACCTAATTTCCAACAACTCTCATAATCCCAAGGTTTTATTCAGCACCAAAAATCCAATCATCTTCACTGCCCCCAGTACAAGCTTAGGCGTGTTCCCTACTAAGTGCGAAGAATTTTTAAAAATTTGCATTAGCAGAGTTGAGGATATAAGAATGAACACCCCCCCCCTCCCCATCGACCTGTGACTTAGCTGTCTCACTAGTCAGGTCTTCTGAATTGGACTGCTTACAATTTGTCACACTACTCACCCTTACAGACACTGTTTCCTTCATGAAACCAACAACCTGCTCCCATTACATTGTCCCTACTGCCCTCCTGAAGGATGTCTTTGATATAGCGGTGGTGAAGTGGTTAGCGCTGTCGCCTCACAGCAAGAAGGTCCTGGGTTCAAACCACGGAGTGGTCCAACCTTGTTGGGGGTCACTCCGGCTCATCGTCTGTGTGGAGTTTGCATGTTCTCTCCATGTCTGCGGTGGGTTTTTTCCGGGTGCTCCGGTTTTCCCCACCATAAAAAAGCAAGAAAAAAAAGACATGCATGTTAAGGTTAGTACTCTTGTCTGTGCCCTTGACTGAGGCATGCCAAGACGAACGGGAGTTGGTCCCCGGATGCTGCACGGTGGCTGCTCACTGCTTCTAGCTACACAGCTAAGAAGGGTTAAATGCAGAGCATGATTTCCCTACAGGGACCAGTAGAGTATATAGAAAAAAAACACAAAAAAAACCAAAATGATCAACAACTCTCTGTCCACTGGTACCATTCCAACGTGTTTCAAGCACACAGTGGTCCAGCCTCTCCTGAAAAAAAAAATCAACCCTACCTTACCTAGTGACTACAGACCTAGATGCAAACCTCCATTCCTATTAAAGTTTCTCAAGAAACATTATTCTCAGTCAAATGCTGCCTGCCCTACCTACACTAAAACAAAATCTGTACTGACTCCGTACTGTACTGTACTGACTGCGGTGACTGTGCCTTTCTAATTTTTCTTGATCTCATCTCTGATACTGTGGATCATGACATTTTATTAGACCATCTCCAGTACGGGATTGGTGTTGATGGCTGTATTGAAATGGCTCACGTCTTACCTCAAAAATAGAAGCTTCTATTTTAACATAGTAGGTGATTTTTTCCTCTCCCCCAGCTAGTCTCTCCTGCAGCGTCCCACAAGGTTCTATCCTAGGTCCAATTTTTTTCTCTATATATATATGCTTCACCTTGGTCATATCATTCAAAAATATGACATTTCCTTCTACTGTTACGGTGATGACACTCAGCTTTATCTCTCCCTGAAACCAAATGATCAGTCCAATCTAGTCAGTCTCTTGAACTGCCTTGAGGACATAAAGTGCCGGATCACACAACACTTCCTAAAGCTGAATTGAGGAAAATCTGAAGTTGTTCTATTTGGCCACCCTGACTCCATTGAAGTGCTTACCGACAGTCTTGGCAACCTGTCCATCCTTGTCAAACACCATGTCAAAAAGCTTGGTGTGATATTTGATTCTGCCTTCAAGTTTGACAAACAAGTTAATGCAGTAGTGAAAGCCAGTTTTTTTCCAGCTTCGTATTAGTGCCAGAATCAATGTCTCTATTTTAAAGATCTCGAGCAAGTCAGCCACATTTTGATATCCTTGCGTTGTGACTACTGCAACTCCATGTATATTGGGATTAGCCAGTCGTTTCTGTCCTGCCTGCAACTGGTCCAGAACACCCCACCAGGCTCCTGACAGTTACCCAGAATAGAGGTCATATTACCCCTATACTGGCCTCTTTCCACTGACTGCTTGTACATTGCAGAATTGATTTGAATGTACTCCTGTTTGTTTATAAAGCCCTAAATGGGCTGGCCCCCTTCTATATTACAGACCTTTTAAAACTCTATTCCTCTTCCAGGTCCCTCCGATTGGCTGACTTGGGACTCCTAGCTGTCCCACAATTTAAGCTTAAACTCAGAGGTGACCATGCCTTCGCGGTTGCAACCCCTAGACTGTGGAACAGCATTCCCCTCCCTATAGAGCTGCCCCCTCTACCGACTCTTTTAAGTCCCAGCTCAAAACGTACTTTTATTCTCAAGTGTTTGAATCCTCCTGATGTGGCTGATTTCTGGCTTGTGCCTATGTCCATGTGTTGCCTATGAGCTATGTGCCTTGTTGTCTATGTTGGTGATTCTTGTGTTTGTGTTTTAGCTACCTGCTCCGGTCATACAGCACTTTGGTCAACATGGTTTTTTTTTTGGTTTCCCCCCCCCCCTTTTTCTCCCCAATTGTATCCCGCCAATTACCCCACTCTTCCAAGCTGTCCCGGTCGCTGCTCCATTCCTTCTGCTGATCCAGGGTGGGCTGCAGACTACCACACACCTCCTCCGATACATGTGGAGTTGCCAGCCACTTCTTTTCACCTGACACTGAGGCGTTTCTCCAGGGGAACGTAGTGCATGGGGGGGTCACGCTATTCCCCCCAGTCCCCCCCCTCCCCCTGAACAGGTGCCCCGACCGACCAGAGGAGACGCTAGTGCAGCGACCAGGACACATACCCACATCCGGGTTCCGACCCAGCGACACGGGCAATTGTGTCTGTAGGGACGCATGACCAAGCCGGAGGTAACACGGGGATTCGAACTGCCGATCCCCATGTTGGTAAGCAACGGAATAGACCGCCATGCCGCCCGGATGCCCCTAATGTGGACTGCTTTGAAATTTGCTCTATAAATAAGTTTAACTTGACTTGACACACACACACACACAAACACACACACACACACACACACACACACACACACAATATAAGTCTCCCCGTACAGTCAAGATATGTGGTTTTACACAAGGAGAACGACCAAGGACGGTTTTGGATTTTCAAACTTTAATCTACTACCACTACTTTCGGCTGCTCCCGTTAGGGGTCGCCACAGCGGATCATCCGTTTCCATTTCTTCCTGTCTTCTGCGTCTTCCTCTGTCACACCAGCCACCTGCATGTCTTCCCTCACCACATCCATAAACCTCCTCTTTGGCTTTCCTCTTCTCTTTCCTGGCAGCTCCATATTTAGCATCCTTCTCCCAATATACTCAGCATCTCTCCTCCACACATGTCCAAGCCATCTCAATCTTGCCTCTCTTGCTTTGTCTCCAAACTGTCCAACCTGAGCGGTCCCTCTAATGTACTCTTTCCTAATCCTGTCCTTCTTCGTTACTCCCAGTGAAAATCTTAGCATATTCAACTCTGCCACCTCCAGCTCCGCCTCCTGTCTTTTCGTCAGTGCCACTGTCTCCAAACCATATAACATAGCTGGTCTCACAACCATCTTGTAAACTTTCCCTTTAAATCTTGCTGGTACCCTTCTGTCACAAATCACTCCTGACACACTTCTCCACCTACTCCACCCTGCCTGCACTCTCTTTTTCACCTCTCTACTGCACTCCCCGTTACTTTGGACAGTGACCCCAAGTATTTAAACTCATATGCCTTCATCACCTCCACTCCTTTCATCCTGACCATTCCACTGTCCTCCCTCTCATTCACACATAGGTATTCAGTCTTGCTCCCACTGACTTTCATTCCTCTTCTCTCCAGTGCATACCTCCACCTCTCTAGGCTCTCCTCAACCTGCACCCTACTCTCGCTACAGATCACAATGTCATCCGCGAACATCATCGTCCATGGAGACTCCTGCCTGATCTTGTCCATCAACCTGTCCATCACCATTGCAAACAAGAAAGGGCTCAGAGCCGATCCTTGATGTAATCCCACCTCCACCTTGAACCCATCTGTCTTTCCAACCGCACACCTCACGATTGTCACACTTCCTTCATACATATCCTGCACTACTCCTACATACTTCTCTGCAACTCCTGACTTCCTCATACAATACCAATCTCTAAATCTACAAAGACACAATGCAACTCTTTCTGGCCTTCTCTATACTTCTCAATCAACATTCTCAAAGCAAACATTGCATCTGTGGTGCTCTTTCGTGGCATGAAACCATACTGCTGCTCGTTGATCATCACCTCTCCTCTTAACCTAGCTTCTATTACTCTTTCCCAAATCTTCATGCTGTGGCTGATCAACTTTATACCTCTGTAGTTGCTACAGTTCTGCACATCGCCCTTTTTCTTGAAAATCAGTACCAGTATGCTTCTTCTCCACTACTCAGGCAATCTCTCACTTTCTAAGATTGTGTAAAACAATCTAGTGAAAAACCCCACTGCCATCTCTCCTAAACATCTCCATGCCTCCACAGGTATGTCATCAGGACCAACTGCCTTTCCACTCTTCATCCTCTTCATAGCTGCCCTCCCTTTCTCCTTGCTAATCCACTGAACCACTGAACTTCCTGATTCACTATCCCTACATCATCCAACCTTCTCTCTCTCATTTTCTTCATTCATCAACCCCTCAAAGTACTCCTTCCAACTTCTCAGCACACTCTCCTCGCTTATCAGCACATTTCCATCTCTATCCTTAATCGCCCTAACCTGCTGCACATCCTTCGCAGCTTGGTCCCTCTGTCTAGCCAATCAGTACAAGTCCTTTTCTCCTTCCTTAGTGTCTAACCTGTCATACAACTCACCATATGACTTTTCCTTTGCCTTTGCCACCTCTCTCTTCACTTTATGCTGCATCTCCTTGTACTCCTGTCTACTTTCTTCATCTCTCTGACTATCCCATTTCTTATTTGCCAACCTCTTCCTCTGTATACTTTGCTGTACTTCCTCATTCCACCACCAAGTCTCCTTGTCTTCCTTCCTCTGTCCTGATGACACACCAAGTACCTTCCTAGCTGTCTCCCTCACTATTTCTGCAGTGATTGCCCAGCCATCTGGCAACTCTTCACTACCACCCAGTGCCTGTCTTAACCTGCCTGAACTGCACACAACAGTCTTCCTTCTTCAACTTCCACCATTTGATCATCGGCTGTGTGTTCACTCGCTTCCTCTTCTTGGTCTCCAAAGTCATCCTACAGACCACCATCCGATGCTGCCTAGCTACATTCTCCCCTGTCACCACCTTGCAGTCTCCAATCCCTTTTACATCGCGCCTCTACTTAAGATATAGTCCACCTGTGTGCACTTTCCTCCACTCTTGTACATCACCCTGTGTTCCTCCTTCTTCTTGAAATATGAATTCACCACAGCCATTTCCATCCTTTTTGCAAAATCGACCACCATCTGTCCTTCCACATTTCTCTCCTTGACTCCATACCTCCCCATCACCTCCTCATCACCCCTCTTACTGCAGCTCAAAGTGCTTTACATGCAGCTCAAAGTGCTTTACATTAAAAACAAGGGAAACAATAAAACTCAACAACAATACAGCTAAGTTAAAAGTAATAAAACACAGACCTAGGCAAAACACATAAAACAAGGCAAAAAATAAAACCACAGTACAAGATAAAAATTAAGAGTAAAATAAATATAAAATGGAATTCATTAAAAGCAAGAGCATAAAAATGGGTCTTTAGCTGATTCTTAAAACTATCTATGGATGTTGCTTCTCTTATTTGTTGGGGGAGTCTATTTCTATTCCAAGCCATCGGTGCATAAAAACAAAATGCTGCTTCGCTATACTTTTTGTAGTTCATTCTTGGGACATTGAGAAGGCCAGCACCAGAGAACCTAAGACAGCAGCTCAGAACATAATCAGATAAGCAGTCAGATAGGTATGAGGGTGCTAAACCATGTAGGGCTTTAAACACAAGTAAAGTAATTTTAAAATCAATCCTCAATGCTACAGGAAGCCCGTGTAAAGTTGCCGAAACTGGGGTAATGTGATCTCTCATCCTGGTTTTTGTTACGACCCTTGCTGCAGCATTCTGTACTAGTTGCAGCCCATTGATACTTATTTTTGGGGTAAACCAGAAAGATGTGCATTGCAATAGTCTAGACGTGAAGAGATAAAAGCACGTGTCACCATTTTGGCATCTTACAGGGAGAGGTAGGGTCTAATTCTAGCAATATCTTTTCGGTGAAAAAAGGCACCCTTTGTAACATTGTTGATATGTGATTTAAAATCCAACTCAGAGTCAATGATGACACCCAGGTTTTTTACTGCTGTCTTATTCAGTAAAGCCAGACTTCCCATTCTACTTGATATCATTTCTCTTTGTGCATTAGTGCCTATAATGAGAATCTCTGTCTTGTCTTTGTTCAATTTAAGAAAGTTTTCACTCATCCGTTGTTTAATACTAGACAGACAATTCATCAACGGATTGAGAGCATGGGGGTCATCTGGCGCTACATATAAATATAACTGAGTATCATCAGCATAAAAATGGAAATTCACTCCATGATCACAGATATTTTTCCCAAGCGGAATCTTGTACAGGCAGAACAATAAAGGACCAAGAATGGAACCCTGCGGAATCCCTGAGAAAATTACATGTTTGTCTGAGACATGGTCAGAAAGACTAACAAGATAGCTTCTGCCAGTGAGATATGTGTAGAACCATGATAGGGCAGTGCCTGAAAAGCCAATCCAATTCTCAAGGCAGTCTAAAAGTATATCATGATCGACTGCCGTCAGATCAAGGAGTAAAAGAATGGAAACATTTTTATTATCAAAGGATGCAGCAGATCAAGCTCTCTCAGCTGATCCGGGAAAAAAAAATCGAAGTTCAAAATAAAAACTTCCCACGATGACACAAACTTAGACGCAGATGTAGGTATGGGCAAAGATACTGCATAGTCGGTACTGGGTGAAGCCACTGCAAACGTGTTCGCGCCGCCATCTTCCCACACCGGAAGCGCAGTGTGTATGTGTGTGTGTGTGTGTGTATATATATATATATATATATATACACTACCGTTCAAAAGTTTGGGATCACCCAAACAATTTTGTGTTTTCCATGAAAAGTCACACTTATTCACCACCATATGTTGTGAAATGAATAGAAAATAGAGTCCAGACATTGACAAGGTTAGAAATAATGATTTGTATTTGAAATAAGATTTTTTTTACATCAAACTTTGCTTTCGTCAAAGAATCCTCCATTTGCAGCAATTACAGCATTGCAGACCTTTGGCATTCTAGCTGTTAATTTGTTGAGGTAATCTGGAGAAATTGCACCCCACGCTTCCAGAAGCAGCTCCCACAAGTTGGATTGGTTGGATGGGCACTTCTTGCGTACCATACGGTCAAGCTGCTCCCACAACAGCTCAATGGGGTTCAGATCTGGTGACTGCGCTGGCCACTCCATTACCGATAGAATACCAGCTGCCTGCTTCTGCTCTAAATACTTTTTGCACAATTTGGAGGTGTGTTTAGGGTCATTGTCCTGTTGTAGGATGAAATTGGCTCCAATCAAGCGCTGTCCACTGGGTATGGCATGGCGTTGCAAAATGGAGTGATAGCCTTCCTTATTCAGAATCCCTTTTACCCTGTACAAATCTCCCACCTTACCAGCACCAAAGCAACCCCAGACCATCACATTACCTCCACCATGCTTAACAGATGGCGTCAGGCATTCTTCCAGCATCTTTTCATTTGTTCTGCGTCTCACAAACGTTCTTCTTTGTGATCCAAACACCTCAAACTTGGATTCATCCGTCCACAACACTTTTTTCCAGTCTTCCTCTGTCCAATGTCTGTGTTCTTTTGCCCATCTTAATCTTTTTCTTTTATTGGTCAGTCTCAGATATGGCTTTCTCTTTGCCACTCTGCCCTGAAGCCCAGAATCCCGCAGCCGCCTCTTCACTGTAGATGTTGACACTGGTGTTTTGCGGGTACTATTTAATGAAGATGCCAGTTGGGGACCTGTGAGGCGTCTGTTTCTCAAACTAGAGACTCTAATGTACTTATCTTCTTGCTCAGTTGTGCAACGCGGCCTCCCACTTCTTTTTCTACTCTGGTTAGAGCCTGTTTGCGCTGTCCTCTGAAGGGAGTAGTACACACCGGTGTAGGAAATCTTCAATTTCTTAGCAATTTCTCGCATGGAATAGCCTTCATTTCTAAGAACAAGAATAGACTGTCGAGTTTCAGATGAAAGTTCTCTTTTTCTGGCCATTTTGAGCGTTTAATTGACCCCACAAATGTGATGCTCCAGAAACTCAATCTGCTCAAAGGAAGGTCAGTTTTGTAGCTTCTGTAACGAGCTAAACTGTTTTCAGATGTGTGAACATGATTGCACAAGGGTTTTCTAATCATCAATTAGCCTTCTGAGCCAATGAGCAAACACATTGTACCATTAGAACACTGGAGTGATAGTTGCTTGAAATGGGCCTCTATACACCTATGTAGATATTGCACCAAAAACCAGACATTTGCAGCTAGAATAGTCATTTACCACATTAGCAATGTATAGAGTGTATTTCTTTAAAGTTAAGACTAGTTTAAAGTTATCTTCATTGAAAAGTACAGTGCTTTTCCTTCAAAAATATGGACATTTCAATGTGATCCCAAACTTTTGAACGGTAGTGTATATATATATATATCCATCCCATCCATCATCCAAACCGCCCATCCTGCTCTCAGGGTCGCGGGGATGCTATCCCAGCACTCATTGAGCGGCTGGCAGGGAGACACCCTGGACAGGCCACCAGGCCATCACAGGGCCGACATACACTTACACGCATTCATACCTAGGGACAATTTAGTATGGCCAGTTCACCTGACCTGCATGTCTTTGGGAGGAAACCGGAGCACCTGGAGGAAACCTTCACAGACACAGGGAGAACATGCAAACTCCGCACAGAGGATGACCCGGGACGACCCCCAAGGTTGGACTACCCAGGGCTCGAACCCAGGACCTTCTTGCTGTGCTAACCACTGCGCCACTGTGCCGCCATATATATATATATATAAACAGATACAGGAAAAAAGTTTTAATGCATTGCAATACAGGCCTGTTT